>NW_026592510.1:7290423-7343878 GCF_907164565.1 Psammomys obesus | reverse complement strand
AAATCTTTTCCACCCTTAGAGCGTATCCTTCTATGGTCCACTTAAATCTGCATATCATTCAGGTCACAAAGGACAATACCATCCATGGTCACAGTTCACTACTGTGGATGAGAATACAACTGTGCCCTACGTTATTCCATTCTTCCTGTCTTCCAAATGTAATAGATGCATATAAATCAGGTATAGTTAAATATATGGTGGGAAAAAGACAGAAATAAGAACGTAATTGGATATTAGTTCTGAATATAAGATATGTTTGGGAGCCACTTATATGGCCCAAGAAAGGGACTTACATCTACAAAATAATCTGAATCTTTAGACTTCTCCGGACAAAGACAAAAAAATACTTTATTTCAGATATATGATTGTTTAGAAACTACTCACACTGTGCTAGTATGAGAAAGAAAGTGAAATTTTCTTTTAATCTCCTAGAATTTAAGTCCTCAAGTATTCGTGAATTATTGCAACCTCATTCTCCCCAAGTCCATGTAGGAAGGAAAGGCCAGCATGCAATTTCCATCGGCCTGGAAAAGGGACAGTGAAGAATAGTCAACAGGATACAGAAAAATCATGTAGGATATATGAGAAATCCTGTGAAGGAGGTATAAAAAGTAACAGTACTTGATCTATTAGGCAGGAGAGAAATTACCCAAAGACAGTAAGGATAAAAGATTGTGAGTTTTGGGGTGCACATTCTTTTTGATGACTATGCTGGTCATAATATCCCCAGTGTGGTCTGTTTATACAGAAAAGTTCAGCACAACATTATCTATTAAACTCTCTGGCAACTACATTCACTGGAAAGATGATGGACTATCGGGATATGTGATAGTGTCATGGATTATTGACTGTCAAACTTTCATGTGCAGGGATTCCAGCAAAAACAAACTTGCCCTACTTCTAACCACAGAAAAAACAGATGGGAAGCCACTGGCCAACTTAAAATACCTTGAAAGAATTAGCTGTCTTAGAAAATGAACATTCTCTACCTGATTCCTTTGGACAAAGATTGAAATACTCCCTTGAATGTCCTCACTTATCTAAGGAATCCAAGGTTTTGGGTAACCTGGAAAGACCAAAGGAATGGTATCTTCAACAGCCTTAGGATATTGGTTTTTTATTTTGCTAAAATTTAAGTTTGGTTTCCTTAGTGGGAAGGGTCATTGGAATAAATCAATTTTTACTTATTGAAATAAAAGAATGACATTCTTTGTTTAAGGGTGGGACTTTGTGGTCTTCTTTGTGCTAGGATTTTATCTGGCTTGAACTAGTACAGGACTCTGTGTGCTGTCACAGTCTTGACTCCAACATGGATCAGGGCCCCGTGTCTGGAAGATGTTGTTTACTTGGAGCTGTCAATCATCTCTGGTTCTTGAAATCTTTCCGCCTTCTCTTCCACACAGATCCCTGAACCGTGAGAGGATCAATTTGATAAAGACATCCATTTAGGGATGCTGGATGTTCCGAGATCTCTCAGTCTCTACAATTGCCCAGTTCTGGGTCTCTGTATTAACTCCCTTCTACTACATGAAGAAGATTCTCTGGTGAGGGTTGAGCAATTCACTGATCTATGGATACAGCAATATTATTAAAAGCCAATTGCATTTGATAATGTCTGGGAGACAGAAAATCAATTTCCTCCGTTGGAGTGACCCTGCTTATAGCAAGTATAATCCAGGGGCAGGTGTCATGTTCAGGAATAGTGGGTCAATACAGAACAGACTTTGTGGGTTTTTTTTCTTTGTTTTGTTTTTGTTTTTGTTTTTCAAGGTGTTGAGTAGGTAGGGCAGTGGCAAGGAGCTTGGAGAAATTGGGGGAAGGGAAATTATGATCAAAATCTATTGTATAAAAAATTTTAAGCTTAAAATAATGAATAGACTAAAACAATTCTGGATTTTAGAGAGAAAATGGAAGGAAAAGGTTCTCAGTGCTATAATTTGGACCTTCAAAATCCTTCAAACACCTCTGTGGTGAAGCTTTAGAAGATGGTTTAAATTTTGAAAGGCTTGTCATTGGAGGTATGCATTGAAGGAAGCTACATCATTAAGGATGTGCCCTTGAAGGTGATGGGGACACCATGTTCTCTCTCTCTCTCAGTTCTATCCCTCTCCCACCCCTTCCCCTCTCTCTCTTTAATTCTTGGTTGCCACAAAATGAGCAGCTACTCCACTGCTCACTCCTGCTGTAATATATGACATGCTCAAGAGGGCATGGACAAGCCTTCATTTTATACATCAATTATCTCTGTATTTTTCACAGCAGTGGGAAGCCATCACATCCTATACTGCATAAAAATGTTTTGATCTGATGCACATTTTTAGAGACTAGGTTTAAAAAATTGACTTTTGAACAGTTTAGTTGCTTATCCAGTATTAGGTCAGAAAAGCCAGGACTAGAGCCCAGCTCCTGAATTCTGATGTAATGTCCCACACACTGTAATTGTTTTTGTTCTGAGTTTTGTTATAAAACTTTCAAGTCATATTTAATAAGTGAACATATAAGTAACTTTGTATCGAGGCTCAGAGATTAAAGCTTACAATGAATGAGAAATAATACAATATTTATTAGATTCAATGTATACTTGATATAAAATTATGTAAAACAAACATTCATAAAAATACAATAGATATTAATTTCTAAACAAAGACATCTGGAAGCTATTACTTATACATCTATAAGCCTTAGTTGTGAGGCTAAAATGCAAAGTTAAACTAAAATGTATCCCAAGATAAAATTCCATGTATCGTTGACCCTTGAGCAACACAGGTGTGAACGGTGGGTCCACTTAAACAAAAATTTGGCTTTTGAAGCTTTGTGCAGATTTGGAAAAATTTACAAATGAACTGTAAAGTTCAGAAATAGTTCAAAAATTAAATAAAACAATATTTATTGAATCCACATGATACATGTTAAAATAGTCTATTTTATCATGTATTAATATAATATACAAGCATATCTATTATAAAAAGTTAAAACTTATACAAATATAGACAATGCAAGGTACCTTGTATGGTAGAGAGAAATGAACACAGACATAAGCATTGAACACAACTATAAAATTAACTATATAACTATCAGGTTGACTACAGTGCATATCATTGGTGTGATGATTTTGTAGGCACTAAGTGTTGCTGATGCTGAGGTTTCAGAGTTATGCTCTTTAAAAACACGCTGTGATGATAATCATGCCCCAAGCAATTACTCTCTCAAGAAAATTTCTTATCACAGTAAAAGACTCACAATCCTGGGACTATGAATATAGCTGCATTGGTAGGTGCTTGTTTGCATTTTCTATGGATCCCCATAAACCTGTGTAAGTCAGATGTGGGAGTACTGCCAGTAACTCTAGCCCTTGAGAGGGAAAGGCAGATAGATTAGAAATCCAAGGTCATCCTTGTCTACATGTTTCTGAGGCCAGCCTGGGCTATAGGAGACTCTATCTCAACCTTGAAAAATGAATTCTTGAAGTTCTTTCATGTTTTTCTCACTGTACGTAATATACATATAATGTACAGAATCTGTTTACCCATGAGGCTTTCAGTCAGCAAAAGGTTCCTATTAGTTAAGCTTGGGGACAACAAAAGATGCATACATACTTTTTACTATCTGGGCGTCAGCATACTTTGTCCCCATATTTCTTAAACAGGCAGTTATTATTCTAAGATTTATTTTTGTCATTATGTGATTGTGTGTGTGTGTATACATATGTGAATACATGTACAGAGTACAGAAGATGGTGTTAGATCCCTGGAACTGGAGCTACAGGTGGTTGTGAGCAGCTCAATACAGATGCTGGAAATCAACTCAAGTTCTCTGCAAGAGAAAAATACTTTCTTAACTGCTCAGTCACCTCTTCATCCCCGGGCAGTTCTATTTCTAACAATAATCACGTGACATTTGTCACAAAAAAATGAACTAGGACTAGTTTAGATTCTTTACCACGATTCTCTCATATTAATCTTATAAAAATATTAATGGCTCTCCTCAAAACTGAGAGAATAATTCTCCAAAGCAAATATCAAGAAAATACAACAAAAGTAAGATTGTTTTTTTGAGCTTTGAGGTAACCCAAGACAATTTGAAGTGGCAAGTTTAAGTATGTTATCCCTTTAATATTAATGTTCACATAAATATAAATTAAAGCAATAAAATGAAATTATTAAAACCATGATTAAAATCCCATTATTGTATAATTAAAATCCTTTTATTGATTTTTAATTATAGTCATTGGTTGAAAAATATGCTCCCTTTTATTAACGATTGATGTATGTTGGTGATCTTGCTGCATTTGAATTCCCCAAAATGTGTTGGAATTCAATACACACTTCTTTTGTAACATAGTCAAAATCTTTCAACTATATTACATGCCAAGGGATTATTCAAGTAAACTATCAATTCAGCTCTTTCTGGATGCAAAGTGGTTCTGAAAAGTGGATTGTTTTTAGAAAAATATTTCCCAGGTAAGCTTTGAAATCACTGAAGACAAAGTAGAAAGGCACAAAGCATTCCTCTTACTTTTATTGTTTTCTTCAACCCTGTCTGTAGAACGCCAAGAATACTTGATCTCAATGATCTGAGCCCCAAATTAACCTCCCTTCATGCTGAGCTCACATTTTAAATGTAATGAGCCTGGCGATGAATGAGTGCAGAAGCTCCTTGCCACAGGAGCTAGTGGGTTGGGGAGGTGAGTGATTCTCTTTCAATCTGGTGGCTCTTCTGAGGGGCTAGAAGTTTGGTGGCAATTGGTGTCATTTGCTGGCAGTTGCCAACCAACTGTGCATTGCCTTGCGGAGAGTAACAGTTGAGGGTAGTGGGAGGAGAGGTTTATACATGAAGCGAAGTCTTATAGCCCTAGATGATCAAAGCCTCGGGTGAACAGGTGAGAACCGTTCACTTAGAGGGTCATCTATGGAGAGTCATCAAGGGGAGTTACAAAGCTTGCTAATTCTACTTGAGATTCAACACTAACCCAGAAAAAAATATAGACACCAAGAAGGGGGCCTGTTAAGAGAAAGTGTCACATTTGGCTTCTTTCTGAAGCAGTTTTCAGCCCTGTGGCCGCATTGCCTGTTAAGACAGGCCCGGCACTCCAGTCTTCAAGAAAGAAGAAATTCCTGAGCAGAACAGGGATGATAATTCCAAAAGGAAATCTGGAAATCATGTGTCTGGTTACTTAGACAAGATTTTGGACTACGACAAGAGGACTTTCCATGAAGAATGTGGCATAGAATAAGATGAGAGAGAAAGCAATCAAATCTGTAGCAATTCTGTACACAGTAAAGGCAGAGAAGAAAACAGTTTGATCTGAGATTTATGGAAGCACAAAAGAATATCTACAAGGAAGAAATCTGATATCACTCTTGTAGAGTAAAACTATAAAAAAAGAGACTCTTATGGAACATTTGTTGAATGAGTGAATAAATGGATGAATGAATGAATGATTAAGAAACACAGTCCTGTTTCTAAGAAGTCTGGTATTCATCTAGGGAGACAGATACGCTTCAAGTGATTGTCATGGACAATGAATGAATAGTGGCTCTGCTGTGTTTCTAAGGCACATATCCAAGATACACTAACTCATTGCCACTGTCCACTCTTGATTCATCTGGGAAACAGTACCCCCAGTAGAAGCTGGAAAGAAAAATCAAAGGAATAGCTAAAGTTTCTAGTAATGCATAAAATAAATACCAAATTCAAAAAGAATTATAAAAATATGCAGATATTCATCCACTCACATGTCAGTAGACAGTTCACAGAAAACTAAAGTAAATTTATTATTCATAACAGGGTAAAAAGTACTGATTAATGACTCTTTAGAATAAAACAATAAAATTTATGTAAGATATAGGTATCATTGACTAGGAACAGAATATTTTGAGGGAGAAGTGATTAGGCAGTACCTAAGACCTAACTCAGTCCTAATATATATAAAATAATCTTTTCTAACACATAGTAGGAAATTAATAAGTATTTGCTAAATAAGCAAATGAAGAAATAAAACAATTGAGATTTCTAAAAAATGTAGAAAGCTCATCTAGAAAAAAAGTAGATTTAAACAAAATTCAAAATATTATGCAAAAGGCCTTTAGTTCAAAAAAATTTGACAAAAGTGAAATGTAATTAAATACTAAAGATAAAACGGGACTGTTAAACATTAACATACACAAAATAATTCAAAGGAAAATGAGATGCATTTTAAAGTATAGGATAATTGTAAATTAAGAATTAAACAAAGGACAGAAAAAACAAGCTAGTCACAGACAAGTCATGCGGGTCCACAGGGAATTTCTAGGGACAGTCGAACTTCCTGGACTAACAGCTTCCAGCTGAGGCAGCTGGCATTCATTCTTCCATGGCAAGGAACAAAGAGGGAGAGATCCATGTGCTGTCCTTATGTTCGTACCTTACACTGGAACATGGAATCTCATATCTCATCCACCCTATCTCCCTTGCTCTCCCCACTCTTAGGAATCGTTGTGGAAAGCTGGGGCATCCTGGATTTTGACTTGGGCACTGTAAAACAGGTTGACCCGTTACTCCCGTCCTCTCTACCGTCTACTATGGCGATACCAGCACTTTGCCCTCAGAAAACTTCTCTGCTTTCTCAGGTCCCTAAAATGTGAAGACACGCTGCCCCAGAGTTCGTGACCAGGAAAGGTGAGGCATGAAGAAACTCACTGACAAAATGAACACTGCACGTGGTACGTACTATATGGGCGCAGGAAGGACGTGGGCAGGACATTTGCATAATGTACCAAGAGTATAACCCAAACTTCCAGAACAGACATCCCACCGTAATCAGGTATTCCAGGTGAAGATAACGAACTAAAACCAGCGTATCCCTTAGATCTTTATGTTTTAGAAGAAGAAGAAGAGGAAGAAGAGGAAGAAGAGGAAGAAGAAGAAGAAGAAGAAGAAGAAGAAGAAGAAGAAGAAGAAGAACAAGAACAAGAACAAGAACAAGAACAAGAACAAGAAGAACAAGAACAAGAACAAGAAGAAGGATAGCAACAAAAACAACGTCATCAACAACGACAGCAATAGACCTGACTTATAGAAATGGAACGATCTGAACTAGGGAGATAGTTAAGCAGTTAGGAGCACTTGCTACTCTTGCAGAGGACTTGTATTGGATTCCCAGCACCCAAATAGCTGATCACACCGCCTGTTACCCCGGTTCCAGGGGATCTTATGCTCCCTCTGTTGTACCAGGCACACATGTGGTACACATACATAGAAGCCTGCAAACTCTCACATATACAATCTTTTAGAAAGAAAGAAAGCAGGGGTAGGGGGAGCGTGGGATGCGTGGGATCCAGTGATGAGCCCCACAATTGCTACACTGCGGGGCAGAGACATCCATCTTTACAGCTCTCCTTGGCTTGAGGCTGAGAAAAGCCTTCAGATTGGGTGTATTCGGTGAGATCAGTTTGTCAGTCACTTGGAATATTTGTCCTCCTTGGGCCCCAGTCACACCAAGAGCCCAACCATAACATCGAGGGCCCCGATTTTGCACAGGAGTCTAACAGCATCTTTTACTCCAGTCTACAGACTTGGGGTCTGAAGGCAAAAATAGATAAAACATTTTTTACTTCCTGTCCTTCCAGTGTTGGAAGCCATCCATTAGCTGCCTGAACTCTTCTTTGGCTACCAAGGCTTAACTCCCACTGGAAAACTGTGCCTATCCTGACTATAGTGCCCACTGTGCCATTCAGTAACTGTAGTCTTTCAAACTAGTCTCCTTTGCCCTTCCTCATGTAAGTCACGTACTGCCCACCCCCCATGCTCCACATTTTCACTTCCACTGCTGGCACTATGGTTCCATCTTTTTTAATTATTCAATTTTGGAATATTTAAGGCTATTTTGAAGCCATCAGCATCCAGGGAGAGTGAAAGACTGATGGATAAAAACCCTGGGAAATCCACATGCCACAAACTCAGCTCCAAAGAGGTTCAAGAATTCTTCTTTTAGACTCATGTGTGTGTGTGTTTCATATAAGTGTGTGTACCATATGCAAATGGTACAGAGACCATTTGTTCAGAGACCAGAAGAGGGCATCTAATTCCTTGGAACTGGAGTTATAAATGGTTGTGAGCCACCATGTGGGTTCTGGAAACTGAACGCCTAGCAAATGTTCTTAACAATTGAGCAATCTCTCCAGCCTCAATTTTGAGCAAGTTTGTTTTAAAGCAAGGCAAGAAAGATTGATTACAGTTACATAGGAGAGTAGAAGAGTAAGAAAAAAGAGTATAAATTACAGATTATAAAAACTTTAAAAAAAGCAGAATTTAATACTGTGAGATTCTAAAATGAAAGTGTATTGGGGTTCTCTAGAGTCACAGAACTTATGGAATGAATCTCCCTCTCTCACAACATATCTATCTATCTATCTATCTATCTATCTATCTATCTATCTATCTATCATCTACCTACCTACCTATCTGGAACTTATTGGAATGACTTATAGGCTACAGTCCAAGTAATCAAACAATAGGCAGCTGTGAATGGAAAGTTCAAGAATCTAGTAATTGCCCAGTCCCATGAGGCTGGATGTCTCAGCTGGTCTTCTGGATAGGCTGGAATTCCGAAGAAGTAAGGTCCAATGCCAGTGAAGGAATGGGTGTGCTGGCAAAGCAAGAGCAAGCAGGCAAAGAAGGAATAAACGGACGCTTCCTTCTTCCATTGTCCTCTATAGGCTTCCAGCAGAAGGTATGGCTCAGATTAAAGGCATACCTCAAGAGTGGGATCAACATCTGGAGGTATCTCCATCCCTGATCTCAAGTTGTACTACAGAGCAATAGTAATAAAAACTGCATGGTATTGGCATAAAAACAGAAAGGAGGATCAATGGAACCGCATAGAAGACCCAGGAATAAACCCACACACCTATGACTACTCGATTTTTGACAAAGAAGCCAAAACCATTCAATGGAAAAAAGACAGCATCTTCAACAAATGGTGCTGGTCCAACTGGATGTCTACATGCAGAAAAATGAAAATAAATCCATATTTATCACCCTGCACAAAACTAAAGTCCAAGTGGATCAAAGACCTCAACATAAAACCAGATACTCTAAATCTGTTAGAAGAAAAAGTGGGGAACAGCCTAGAACTCATTGGCACAGGAGACAACTTCCTGAACATACCACCAACAGCACAGGCTCTAAGAGCAACAATCAATAAATGGGACCTCATGACACTGAAAAGCTTCTGTAAAGCAAAGGACACTGTCATCAAAACAAAACAACTGCCTACATTTTGGGAAAGAATCTTCACTAACCCTTTATCTGACAGAGGACTAATATCCAGTATATACAAAGAACTAAAGAAGCTGAAAAGCAGCAAACCAAGTAATCCAATTAAAAAATGGGGAACAGAGCTAAACAGAGAATTCTTGACAGAGGAATATCAAATGGCAGAGAAACACTTAAAGAAATGCTCAACCTCATTAGCCATCAGGGAAATGCAAATCAAAACGACCCTGAGATTTCACCTTACACCCATCAGAATGGCCAAGATGAAAAACTCAAGGGACAACACATGCTGGAGAGGTTGTGGAGAAAGGGGAACCCTCCTCCACTGCTGGTGGGAATGTAAACTGGTACAACCACTCTGGAAATCTATCTGGCGCTTTCTAAGACAATTAGGAATAGTGCTTCCTCAAGACCCAGCTATACCACTGCTAGGTATATACCCAAACTTTGTTCAAGTACACAAAAGGGATACTTGCTCAACCATGTTTATAGCAGCTTTATTTGTAATAGCCAGAACCTGGAAACAACTGAGATGTCCATCAATGGAGGAATGGGTACAGAAATTGTGGTATTTTTACACAATAGAATACTACTCAGCAATCAAAAAGGAGGAAATCATGAAATTTGCAGGCAAATGGTAGGATCTAGAAAAGCTCATTCTGAGTGAAATATCCCAGAAGGAGAAAGACAAACACGGTATATACTCACTTATATAGACCTATAAGATATGATAAACATAATGAAATCTATACACCTAAAAAAGATAATCAAGAGAGCAGACATGGGGTAAGATGATCAATCCTCGTTTAGAAAGACAGATGGGATGTGCATTGAACGTATGACAGGAGTCTACTGAGCGCATCTGAAAGACTCTAACTAGCAGTGTTTTCAAAGCAGATCCAAAGACTCATAACCAAACCTTCGGCAGAGTACAGGAACTCATATGAAAGAAGGGGAATTAGTATGATGGGGAAAGGATAGGAGCTCCACAAGGACCAAATATATCTGGGCACAGGGTCTTTTCAGAGACTGACATTCAACCAAGGACCATGTATGGATATAACCTAGAACCTCTGCTCAGATGTAGCCTGTGGTAGCTCAGTAACCAATTGGTTTCCCATAGTGAGGGGAACAAGGACTATTTTTGACAGGAACTCAATGACTGGCTCTTTGACCTCCCCACCCCCCAAGGGAGAAGCAGTCCTGTTAGGCCACAGAGGAGGGCTTTGCAGCCAGTCCTGAAGATACCTGATAAAACAGGATTGGATGAATGGGGAGGAGGTCCCCCCCCATCAGTGGACTTGGAAAGGGACACGGTGGAGATGAGAGAGGGAGGGAGGGAGGGACTGGGAGGGAATGAGGGAGCGGGATACGACTGGGATACAGAGTTAATAAAATGTAACTGATAAGAAAAAAAATAAAATTAAAAAAAAAAGAGTGGGATCAAAAGTGCGCGTCATCTCACTTCAAGATCTGGATAAAGTGTGTTTTCCAGCCCTAAGAGGCATGTTGTCTTCCTGCCTTTAGGTCCATATCACAAGTGTGCCCTCCATTTCTGGATTAGAGTTCATTCCAAATTTAGTCAACTTAACAACCAAAAACAGCTTTCACAGAGGGACAATTCAAGTTCAGAATCTTTACAATGTAAACTTGTCTGCAAAGGAAGAAACCAGGGGCACTGAAGAAGAGTAGAACCTTAAAGCAAGTTCAAAAAGAAAGAGACAGAACCAGACAAAGTTTAAAAGACATGATACTCAAAGTCACGGACACTGGTGAGTGATGGCTAGATTCTTCCTAAACTCGACAATAAATTAAATTAAAAGAAAGAATAATGGAGGGGTACGCCTTTTGTAGGAAGAAAGCATTCTGATAACCTGTGGAGGGAATTGCTGATTTGAGTTCCTTACAGGAAATCACCTCTGGAATGGATTATTCGCAACAATAGTAACCTGCGAAGCTATTCACATTCTAGAAAAAAGAGAATGTGTTAGCAGGTGATGACACTGGTAAACACAAGGCCTAAACTTCAAAGATCTGCACACATGATGTTCAATGCTCCCCTGCCATGGCCTTAATAGATTCTCCTGCTCGGATCCAAGCATTCAGTAATCCATGACCCAGCCATCAAGACTGCCAGCTCTGTAATTCTCTAAGTTTGGGAGTTACTGCTTTAAGAAATGTTTTTCTAAATTCTTCATGTCTGATGAAGTAGCAGAGAAATTTCTTGTGCTTTGAGCAAGCCCCACAACACAAAGGGAGTTTTGCAAAGCCAGGTTAATCAAAGGGTAGTGTACAGCTGATACGGCAAAGTGCTTTTGTGACCGTTACTAAAGGAACATACCTGCAGCAAAGGTTGGTCTTCTCCAAAGCTTCACGTTCCCTGAAAGCTGGTAGAAGTGCTGAAATAAATGACTGTCTTGGATGGAAGAACACAGATTCTCAGTTCACTGTTTCATTGATCCTCTCCCCTCCCCACTTTGCAACTGCTGAACAGAGTAGTTCTGATGAAGCCATTCCACATCGTGAGAAACTTCACATTGCAAGAGTGTGACATTCTGACCCCCACAGACACTTTGATCCTTGTTCATTGGCCCCTTTGATCTCTGAACAGTATATACAAGGTTCATTAATCAGTACTTCCATTTTTTTTTTTTTTTTGATTCTTGGTCTGGTAAGTGCTTACATTTAAATAATTGACTTGAATAGGTGAGTATGTATGGTGTGGTTCCATTTCCACAGTTGTTTGTGAGTGTATGTGTGTGTGTGTGTGTGTGTGTGTGTGTGTGTGTGTTTAATACAAAAAGAACAAGACGGCTTTCTAATTTTCAACTGTATTTTTATTAAAAGCATAGTTAAGCAAAGGAGTACATACTATCAGTGTGGGTAAGATGGTAATTTTTTTTCTATTCAAAACATTTTGCTTACACTTTAGGAAGAATAGTATGATAGAATAGATATACTGGGCCTGTTTTCACTCTTTGTAAAAGCACTTGAAGTGGATGCAATCCACTTCCATCTCATATGCTAAGAGAGAAATGTTCTGAGGTAGCTTAGTGTCTGCCACGTCATCCAAGTGCTAAGGGTTCCCTGCTTTTAGAGACTCTAGGTACTTGGGTAGATAGTTAGCCTACCACTGGCAGAAGGTCCAAGTAGAGGAAAAATAACTAAATAAAGTATGATATATGAAGAACAGCAGTAGCCAACAATGGTACCCATCTTTGAATCTTGTTAGCTAGAGTAACATGTTACCTTGTGTTACAGGTTTACCGGTGAGATAGTGGCACAAACAGTATGGGAGTAACCAACCATTTATTTTTTTACTGGACTTAGGGTCCATTCCTCAAGGCTGAGCCCATGCCTGCCACTGTTAACTAGGACAAAACCCTTTGGCTTCTTAGTCATAGACCTTAGGACAAACCCACTATGCTTATTCTGCTAAATTGATGCAGTAATGAACTTCCACATAAGTTCTTATCTTTATAATGACAGATTGGTGCTTTTCTCAACCCTGATAGAGAAGATTCTCTTTGAAGTAGATGGTGAGTAATGCAGAGACCCACGACCAGCCAACATACAGAAAAGAAAATACTAGCTTGCTCAGCTCTGAATGGAATACCTACGTCACATACCTTTCCCACAAGGCTTGAATAGTTATAGAAGACAGCAAGGAAAGAGTCTAAGACTCATTTGCAGCTGTGTAACACAGTCGCACACATGAACTCATAGTGTTTAGGATGTGTGCACAAGACCTGCAGAAAATCAAGCTAGTCAAAATCCTGGTGTGGATGTGGAAGTGGCTCATGAAGTCCCATCCTCAGCAGAGAAGCTACTGGCAAGTGATGGATGCTGGGGGAGGGAGACTCAGTTTTCTTCTGGGATGTAGCCCTGAGAGATACACACGCTTGAGTAGATAGCTCATAACCATTCACACACAGACAGCACTAGCTAGACTGAGTGAGATTTTAGCTAGTTATTTAGTTCGTTTGTTTGATTTTAAGGCAGAACACAAGAATTTGGAAGGGAGAGTGATGATGGAAATAGGGAGGAAGGGGAGAGAAGAGAAGGAAGGGTGGACTTGATAAAAAGCACACCAAACTTAAAATTTATCAAAGGATGCCAGAAGTATGCGGAGCGGAGTTCCAGAAATGGGGAGAACTGCACAATTAGGAAGGGTTTCATAATCTGGCTTTGTTGGGTCAGAAGTATTCCAGAAAGTATGAGCTGTACGCCCAGTGCTAGAGATGGAAAGTCCTGGGCTAGTTATCCAAAGTAACTAAGGACTTAGGAAAAAGTTGGTATACTCCTCAAAAGTAAATAACCAGCAGAGCTTGGCATGACTAGTTTGGGTTCTGAATTTCATTTTATTTTATTATGAGCTACTTTTACTAAAATAAGCAATTTATTTCAAGCATTGGTAGTGGTAATATTATTAGGTCTGATAATGGACCTATTATTATTTGACTGTCAAATTGTATTAAATAAAACAGCCTGTGCCATATTTTCTTTTGCTCTCATTTCCTTTTCTGCATGAATTTGAAATTTCAATAATAGTAATCCCGGCAAACATCAGAGGAAGGCCATCACTATGTGGCAGTATTTTTTTGTACCCTGTCGACTCTTTATGAGCATTACAGGATCAGCTTAGAGTTGAGAGTGGTGGCACACACTCATGATCCTTGCACACGGGAAGGTAACACAGGAGAATTGAATATTTGAGGCCAGCTGAAGCTCCAACATGGGAAAGACATACAAAAACAAAACACAACCCCCTCCAAAAAAAAAAAAAAACCCAAACAAACCCCATAAAACCACGACCAGCACCAGCAACAAAAACCAAGACATACTCGTTGCTATCCATTAATCTCTCACCCTCTAATCATTTTCAGATTTATTTATTCTTATTTTATGTGTATGTGCAAGTGCCTGCATTTATGAACGTATGTTTTTGATGCCCGCAGGAGAGGGTGTCAGATCTCCTGGAACTGGAGTTGTAGACCTTGGTGAGGCATCAGGTGGGCCACCTGGGTCCTCTGCAAAAGCAGCATGTACTAGTGTTCACTTAGACATCTCTCCGTCCCTTTGTCCCCCAGTGTTTTTGAGAATAAGGGGAAATGAAATCAGACTTCAGCAGCGCTGGATTACTTTATGGGATCTGCTGTCTTCTATGCAACCTCAGATTTGCTGCGCATCAGATGAACCTGGCAGGTGACTGAGAGTCACGGGTACTGTCCCACCCATTTCTAAAAGTGCATGAAGATTTCCGCCTTTACTAAAGGAAAAAGAACCCCCACGTTTTCATGTGAGAAACTGAAGCAAAATCACCTCTGTGCTTCAGTAGAATCATTGCATCATACAGTTAGATCTTGGGATGTGAGGCGTAAACAATGCTGTGAATGTCTCCTGGCAGCTGCACCAACATTCAGACAAGCGGACCAAGATCAGCATGGTTTCGTGGTTTCCTGCAACTGCCTGACCAATGGAATCAGAGGGCTCCCCGTCCCATTCCTCTTACTGGACTAGGTTTTCCTCTTTCGTTAAACAAGAGTTGTAGCTCCGAGGCTTTATCCTACTTTAGACTCCATGATGTCCTCCTGTATGAATCTTGGGGGAAAAAAATTTTAACCTAAAAGGCAGATGACTGCATTCTAATTTCAGTTTATGAAGGACCACACTAAGCCGGCCTGCTGTGGTTCCAATGGTAAGTGTTAAATGGCAGAGCGAGTTAAAGCCCTGGTTGTTTGCCGCTGGAGGTAAAAATACATCTGTAGGTCTCAGCCAAGTTCCTGTGGATCTCTGTCCACATCCCCAAAATACCACACATACTTGGCAGGAACGAGAGATATGGCCAAATAAGGCCCAGATCTTGAATTGCTGGAGTGTTTCGAGTAAAGAACAACATACAATGGAAAGCTGTCATGTTTCAGTGTGTGATGCCATTATCCTAAAGCTCAAGAATCTTTCCCATTTTTTACATCTTGCAACCCAAACTCTGTAATTACAAAGGCACATTTACCCTTTGGTGATTTAATATAGGATGAGAACAAGCATCCAACCACTCATTGCCTTTTCTTTCCCTCCCAAATTTTCCAAAGTGATAATATAGGAAGAAAATACACATAACTAAAAATTATTTATTGTAGGCTACAAGGGAACCCACAGTTAGAATTTCACTATTTCTCACAAGGGGTATTTATTTCCTTTTAGTTTTCTCTGCTGTGGTTTATAGTTGTCATGGGGGCGGATTTTAGCTGGCTCAAATGCGACGCTTGCCGTTCTTTGTTGCTGGTTGGGTTCTTTTGGAGAGACCGGCATATTTTTGGAAGCAGGGAATGCAATTTTAGCACATTGGTCGAAACAGAGTGAATGTTGCATTCGAGACATATGATTTTAAAATGTTTAAATAGGCACTGGGCAGACATCTCAGTGCTGGAGTACCTGCCTGCTATTTGGGAGGCCCTGGGTTTGCTCCTGACATCCCAGGGAGATTGAGGTAAGAAGAGTCATGCAAGTCTGAGCAGCTTAGTAAGTCCCTGTATGGAATATTTTAAATATGAAAAAAAGTTCTAGAAATACAGCTCAGAGAGAATGTTCACATATTACACACTAGGCCCTAGTTTGAAGCTCCAGTACCACAAACACACACAAAACTAATATATTTACGTGAACCATATATTGTTTGGAAAGTATTTTTTATGTTGAAATACAACATAACCATATATTTATGTTTGTACATATTTTATCAATTATATAATCCCTGTTTATTGATAAGCATGTATTTTATATATTAACATAAACAACATATGTATGTCGTATATATTATTATAATATTACAATATATTTGCATACATGTTTATGTGTTAATTGCATGTTTGTTTTAGGTATAAAAATGTATGAATAATTCAATACATATATTTTTACTGACTAGTGCACTATTTATATAAATATATTAGTAAATATACAATATAAACTCAAGGAAGCAATTATTATGAAGATTAAATGAACATTTTTATCTTCTGAAATATAGTTAATTATCCCATTTTCTTAGTAAAACATTTGAAAATCAAATGCTTGATTCAAATTATTTTTACCTAGTATGCACTGGACCAGGCTGGCATTTTGGCGTGTCAGGACATCATGTGATGATTTTGGTGAAGGAGAGAATGAAGTGAGTTCACGTGAGAAAATCTGCTCCCATATAATCGAGTGTGGCCTTCCAAGAAAAGAAAATGCCCTCACTGTAGTTTCTGAAGCAGGAAAGAACCGATAAGTGAGAGGTAGAAGATGAGCCAGGGGACTTCTAGACCGAGTTGGGGACTTCTAAACTACAGGAATTCTCTCACTCAAACTGCTGCTTTCAGGGAGTGCGCTACCAACGGCAGAGTGGAAAGGGCTAATGCGTGGTGAGATGTCCTGATTGGAAACAACAACAACAGCAACAACAACAACAAACGTCACCATTCGCTTACGTTCCAGTCAAAACGTTTCTGATGAGGGTAAAGAAATCAGGCTGAGGTTGGCAGTATCTAGTCTGGAAAGCAGATTTCAAATATTGTATGTTTATTCTAAACATAGAAATATGCACTAAAATGACTGTGAACTACACTCTAAGTGAATTCTATAAGGAAAGCAACGACTCTGAGGCAGTTACATTTTGGACTTAGGAGCAAATTACACAACTGTAGTTAATTGTGTTTTTCTGTTTATAAAATGGAGATTTGTCAGTTTATCTCAGAAGGCCTTTGGGAAATGATAAATTATTTGTGTAATATTTATAAACTTTTATGCAAACATTAAACACACATCATATGCTTAATAATGTTCTGTTTGACATATCACCCTGCCCATTGAGTGCTCTTAAAAAAATTCTTTGTTTAGCTAGTACTAATTATTTTCTTATTAAATTTTTATTTTTTATATTAATTACAGATTATTCACTTTCTATACCAGCTCTTCATTCCCTCCCAACCCCACCCTCCCTCCCTCATCTCCTCCATGTCCCTCTCCAAGTCCGTTGATGGAGGTCCTCCTCCCCTTCCATCTGACCTTAGCTTATCAGGTCTCATCAGGACTGGCCGCATTGTCCTGCTGTGTGGCCTAGCAAGGTTGCTCACCCCCTCAGGAGGAAGTGATCAAAGAGGCAGCCACTGAGTTCATGTCAGAGACAGTCCCTGTTCCCCTTACTGGGGTACCCAGTTGGAGACTGAGCTGCCATGGACTACATCTGTGCAGGGGTTCTAGGTTATATCCATGAATGGTCCTTGGTTGGAGTATCAGTCTCACAAAAGACTCCTGTGCCCAGATTTTTTGTTCTGTTGTTCTCCTTGTGGAGATCCTGTCCTCTCCCCCTTCTTTCATAAGATTCCCTGCACTCTGCCCAATGTTTGGCTATGAGTCTCAGCATCTGCTTTGATACACTGCTGGGTAGAGTCTTTCAGAGGCCCTCTGTAATAGGTTCCTGTCCTGTTTCCTGTTTTTTCCTTCTTCCAATGTCTATACTGTTTCTTTCTCAGTAAGGATTGATCATCTTACCCAGGGTCCTCCTTCTTGATTAGCTTCTTTAGATGTACAGATTTTGGTATGTTTATCCTATATTATATGTCTAATATCCACTTATAAGTGAGTATATACCATGTGTGTCTTTCTGCTTTTGGGATACCTCACTCAGGATGATCTTTTCTAGATCCCACTGTTTGCCTGCCAATTTCATGGTTTCCTTGTTTTTAATTGCTGAGTAGTATTCCATTGTGTAAATGTACCACAATTTCTGTATCCATTCCTCAACTGAGGGACATCTGGGTTGTTTCCAGGTTCTGGCTATTACAAATAAAGCTGCTACAAACATGGTTGAGCAAATGTCCTTGTTGTGTACTTGAGCCTCTTTTAGGTATATGCCTAGGAGTGGTATAGCTGGATCTTGAGGAAGTGCTATTCCTAATTGTCTGAGAAAGCGCCAGATTGATTTCCAAAGTGGTTGTACAAGTTTACATTCCCACCATCAATGGAGGAGGGTTCCCATTTCTCCACATCTTCTCCAGCATGTATTGTCACTTGAGTTTTTGTTCTTAGCCATTCTGATGGGTGTAAGGTAAAATCTCAGGGTCCTTATGATTTGCATTTCCCTGATGACTAAGGACGTTGAGCATTTCTTTAAGTGTTTCTCTGCCATTTTATATTCCTCTACAGAGAATTCTCTGTTTTGGTCTGTATCCATTTTTAAATTGGATTACTTGATTTGTTGCCTTTTAACTTCTTGAGTTAAATATTGAGTTTAAAGTTCTTTAAATATTCTGGTTATTAGCCCTCTGTTAGATATAAAGTTGGTGAAGATCCTTTCCTAGTCTGTAGGCTATTGTTTTGTTCTGACAACAGTGTCCTTTGCTTTACAGAAGCTTTTCAGTTTCATGAGGTCCCATGTATTGATTGTTGATCCTAGAGCCTGTGTTGTTGGTGTTCTGGTCAGGAAGTTGTCTCCTGTGCTAATGAGGTCAAGGCTCTCACCCACTTTTTCTTCTAACCGATTTAGTGTGTCTGGTTTTATGTTGAGGTTGTTGATCCACTTGGGCTTTAGTTTTGTATCACAAATTCTTTAAAATTATTTTTTCTGTAAATTAAGCAAGGTACTATGTATTGGAAAACAGCAAGCATATTCGTGGGATAGTTTCATAATTCAGGAAACACAGAATCCAAGGACTGAGCTGCTACCTTCTCTCCAACACCTGATTTTTCCAAAGAAAACTAAAATTACCTTTGAAAAGTGTGTTTTGCCTGAGAAGAAACAAAACTGGAATCCTGAAGACAGACTCTTCTTGACCCCTCTCTTTCAGTTTAGTTAGTTCTTCAGCTAGCTTCCCACATGTACATAATACTGACTACTCATTCTCTTGCCCCCATCCTCACCTATTTCCCTGTTTAACTCCATTCTTCTCTTCAATTCTCTTCCTCACATTCTTGACTCTTGGTTTTGTGTTGTAATTGACTGACTTTAACCAGGACTGTGTATGTAACCATTGGTTTCAGACTATTCTTTATAGCACCATGAGCTTGATGAGGCAACAACACCTGATCTCCTACAACCTGTGAAGAGTCAATAGATCCACAGTAAGGGGTGTGGATACCCCATGAGATAGAGAAGAGAGTTTTTAATCCAAACTTATGATTTTCGCTGCAGTTTTCCAGTTGGGTCACAAGGTACATAGTCATTCTGTTCTTCAATACAGAAGAATTGCTCAATGATAGTTTACCTTCTCCACGACACTGCGATTTTTAGTGTACACACATCAATGATTTTATACACTGTTTCTTTCCTTTGGTTTCTTGTTAGTTCCTCATAGTAAAATTCACTTTGTCCCGAGTGGGTGTCATTTTTGGAGCCATTCTATAGTCTATGTCCCTGAACCTTTCACTGGAAATATTTACTTTAGTCGCTTAGCCAGAGTGGTGCTTTTCCTCTGTCTAATAGTTAAAATTACTCAGAACTATTAAGAAACACTGGCTCTAGGAAGTCATTTCAAGCCTGTCAGCCATATCCATTTAAATTCAATAACCACTGATTATCCGTGCACCAAAACCAACCACTCAACAAACTACAAGCAAAAATAAATCAAAACAAACAAAACAAATCAAACAAAACACCAACCATGGTGATAAAGAAAAGAAGAAAAGCAGAGACTTCATAAATTCACTGCATCTTCTATACTGATAGGTTAACCTTCTGCAAAAATAAATAATAAATAAATAAATAAAACCACAAACATAAAACCGTTTCTTTGTTCCTCATTTTTATCTTCACAAAGATAGGTCTTTATCTTCATAAAGACCTATGTATCCAAGAGCCCACATTCTTTCCCAGTGAGTTTTCCTTATTATTCTCAATTATATTTTCTCAATTTTTGGCAAATATTCTTTTTTTATGCAGCTTTAAGTCAACAATAGATGACTGTTCCTTCTTAGACTTTTTAGTCATTCCAGGTTTTCAAAGTATTTCATCATAACCAATTTGATGTAAATTGTACTCTAGACATTGTCTCAAAAAATAAGAAAGCAAACAAAAAAGATGAACATTTCAGTGGGACAAGATTATGAACTCATGGGAGCATCTTAGCAAGTAAATTCTAGGCTCTTTGTTGCCCCGCATTCCATTGCTGTGACAAAATCTGAAAAACATACGAAGGAGGAAAGAGTTATGTTTGCTCACACTTCCAGAGATTTCAACTACTGGTCGCTTGACTCTATCTCTTCTAACGAAATCATTACAGTGGGAAACATGTGGCAAAGAAAAAGCTCAACATCAAGATACAGGAGAGGGAGGGGAGGGACAGAGAGAGGGTCGGAGGGAAAGGGTTAGGGAGGGAACAGCGGAGAGCACACAAAGGTAAAAGACAAGGATGGTTCTTCAACCTTTCGAATGGATACTTCAGATCTAAACTATAACAGAATTTAAATTAGAAACAAATTTTGGTTCATGTGAATGTGTGAGTGCTGTGAGAGAGAGAGAGAGAGAGAGAGAGAGAGAGAGAGAGAGAGAGGAGAATGTGTTCATGGTATGTGTGTATGTGTGTGTTTGTGTGAATGTGTGCATGGTATGTGTGTGTGCATGTGCATGGGTAGACACCAGATCTTTTTCTCTACCCCAGTCACTCTCTACCTATGTCGAGGCAGGGTCTTGGACTTTTACCCAGAACTTATAGATCCAGCTAGTGCAGCTAGTCAGGTGGTTTGGATCCAGCATCAGGACCTTTCCTTCTGGAGTAGGGGTGGGCTGCCACATCCAACCTGGGCCCACATGGGTGTTGTAGATCTAAAGTCTGGTTCTTATGCCTTCATAGCACATACTTTATCTGAGGAGCCATCTTTCCCAGTCCCTAGAAACAAATGTATTAAGATTTAATATCGGGGCTGGAGAGATGGCTCAGAGGTTAAGAGCACTGGCTGCTCTTCCAAGGGTTTCGAGTTCAATTCCCAGCAACCACATGGTGGCTCACAACCATCTATAATGAGATCTGATGCCTTCTTCTGGCCAGCAGGTGTGCATGCAGATAGAACATTGTATATGTAACATATAAATAAACCTTAAAAAAGGAGATACAATATCAATTGCTGGTGAGCAATAAGCTAATGCTTCACTTTACAGGAAAATTAGTAACATTCAGAAAGCTATCTTTGAATATAGACACTTGTAATTGTATTTATTCTGTCAAGTTGTTCATTGTTACCAATAAAACAAATATTTATGTGTAGATTGACTTAACAATACGTATCATATTGCAAATTATATTACATAAAATTACATTATTCTAAATTCTTAATAAGTATGCTCACATGTATGAGATTTTGTATATAAACTTGAAAATATAAAATTTAATTATTCATAAGTAGGAACACAAAATCATGGTGGTTTTAAGGTATCATAAAGCAAGCTATATTCTTTGCTTTACCTATTTTGTGTAACTCGTTTAAATCATAGAATAAATAGTGAATTCTGAACCACCTCTGTCTTGAAAAAATTAGATTATTTTTTGAAGAAAGTAAAATTTCTTCTATTAAAAAAAGGAGTATATTTATGCAGTCTTCTTAACATTAAACCTAATATTAAACATTAAATTTAATTTTTATCAATACCAAGATATTGATGCAGAACTGTAGGTTAATAACTTGTCGGTGACTCAAAGACAACCATACAATGGGTTTAAAATGAAATCTAAAAATAATTCATAAATCATAAAATTTATGTAATAAGTCTACCTATGTCAGAATAAAAGAAAACCTGGTATGGTGGCAAAGGGCTGGAATATCAGTATTTGAATAGATAAGCAAGAAAGAGCAAAAACTTAAGGCAAACTTGGGATTTGTTGGGAGCCCTTTACTTTACAAATCAAAACCAAATAATTTTTAAAAATCTATAAAAAAACATAGGCACAAATAAACATAAAAACTAATTGAGTCAAGACCTTCATAATGACTTACAAGGTAGCTATTCTTGCATCCAAGCTGAAGAACATTCCTTCTGCTATAGTTGATAAAACTGTGTGATTTAAAGGAAGTGGACAACAGGAAAACTTCTGATTTGGTCTTGATTACATTATGTTGCACTTATTACATTTACATAGGCATATGTGAGTGCATAGAAATGTCATAGGAAAACCTGTAGGGGTCTGTTTCCTCCCTCCAAATACATCCTTGAGATCGAGATAAGTTCTTCAGGTTTGGCATCAGGTGTCTTTATGGACTACACCATCTCACTGGATCATGTACAATCATTCTTATTTAGCTTCAAGTCTGTTTCATGATTCCATCACAGTCCTCTGACCTACAAGAGAGACTTCCTTGATTTTCCTGACCTGGTTATACTCCCTGCACACCAACAGATCTCACTGCAGTTCTTCAGGCTGAGCATTCCCAGTGGCATAGACTACGACGTTGCCGACCAAAGGATCATGGTCTTTTCATCAGGTTTCCTGCTGGATGGAAGCAGGATGGGAAGATGGGTTACACAAAGAAAAGTCCTGCCTTGAAAACACTAATCTTCAGTGACTAGTATTTGAATGTGAACATACAGCCAATGTATTAAAGCTAAAGCAGAATTTGCAAAACAAGCAATTTCTAAAGCCAACCAAGTCTGACAGTTTATCTCCTAAAACAAGTAAGAGTGAAATTCTAGCAATTTTTTAGGCACCCTCACAGGGAAGAGCAAAACAGTCTGTCTAGAGGACTTTTCAGAAAAGAGCTGTCAGCCTTATGCAGATACATTTGGTCTCTACCCAAGTAAAACCAACATTAATAAAATTAGTGTTGCTAGGAGAATGAAATAGTTAAGACAGCTGGAAAAGCAGGTTTTGGATAATCTTCCCTGCCTGGTTCATAGTTCTGTCTGTTAGCAGAACAAATCCTCATATATCATGAAAGCTCCAGGTTCAGTTTTTTTTTTTTTTATTATTTCTCTTTTATAAATGCATATTCTGTGCAGAGGGGACTGTATCCAGCCAAACCTGCTAAAAAGTTAATGTCACATATTTTAAATTACTTCACAACAGACTCATTAAAGCTCCTTTAAAATGTGGAAATGTAGGTGCTGAGAAAGATAAAAACCTCAAGGCTCATGAATTTGCAATTCAAAAAAAAAGGCAAAGTCAAGATGTGTCAGATTTAACAAAGCTGATGCTGGGGGTCCAATTTCGGAGATAAAAGATGAAAGGCAGGCAATCCACTTTACTCCAACAGTGCAATGAAAGTTCTGTGTCTCTATTGCTTCATCAGGTCACTACAAAGTACTTTCCTCCCAGGAAATCTCTCTCTCTTCGTGTGTGTGTGTGTGTGTGTGTGTGTGTGTGTGTGTGTGTGTGTGTATGGATTCTGAATATCTGACTATGTAATGAGAAAAGTTTGCTGTAATAAAGGGAACCTAAAAACCTCATGCTCAGTGCTAACACAACTAGTAATATGTGATTCCCAAACCCTACTATACATAGGCAGAAGACACAAAGTAGGGAATTTGCATTCCTCTTAGGAATGTAATTCATTTTGCAACAATCTTTTCCAGCTTCTTTTTTCTTAGTAGTCTCCATTTACATTCAGACTATTCTAGTAGTTTCCATTTTTAATTGTCTTAATATTTTAAGATTCTGAACCACATCAAAATATAAAAATTGATTCACTAGATTTTTCATACCCTCCACAGTAACAAAAGATTATCTTCACAGATATCTTTATTCAATTAAAAAAAAGTTAGACATATCTGTTGCTTGGTTAATTTTTATTGTCAAAGGAAGGCCGAAACCTTTATAAAAGTATTCATTAAAACTACTGGCCAAAGTACACTCAGTCCATTTGACAAAAAGAGCCCCATGTTCGAACAACAGATGCAATGTCCAAAGTTTGTTTCGTTAAAGACAGTCTAGGAAACAGATGGAAAAGCCATAAAAAAAGGCCTCGATTGCTTTGGTGGGCAGATTGACTTTGAAGGTTTTACAGAGTTCTTTTTTTTTTTTTTTTTTTTTATACCTGTAAGCCACTACGCATGGCACAAGAGAGCAAGTTTACCGTGCAAACCCCAACCAGATACAAGCCACAAAGGAGGAACCCCAACAAATTTAGATGTGTGGTCCCGATAATTCCCTTCAATGTTCAGATAATTGCCTAAATCTTCTTTAAGTCTATGGAGAGACTTTACCCTCTTCTTCACCTCATCTCTTCCTTTCTTTCTTCTATAATCCTCCCCTCCCTGCTCTGATCTTTTTGTCTCTCTCCAAATCAACCTATTTAAGTCTCCCTCTGTTATCCTAAATTTCCACCTCACTTTTGAAAAGAGCTTTTCTCGATGGTGAATCCTTAATGCTTCCTTCAGTTCCTCACTTAAGCAGATAGTGTTTTCAAGAGTAAAGGGAGTTGGGGGGGGGGAATCTTGGCTCTACAGAGAGATTATTAAGATGTTTCTAGAAAAAAAAAATTCATGAGCATTGGTTCTAAGGAAAAGTTGTGGGTCCAAATGTGTGTACTTGGAGTAAGCTGTGTTAACTAAGGGTGATCCAGTCATCTGTAAATCTAAGACATTTCCTTTGTCACTGTCTCAAAACATCAAAATGAATAACTGGACAACATTCAGTGATTCAACATCAAATACAATGTCCATCACATCTGAGGTTCTGAAACACATTACAGTTAATGTCAGGAGAGCGAAACCCTTTGATCTTTATGTTCAAAACCAAAAGCCAAGCACGGGGAGCAGAAGATAAGGTCTGGCCCTTCTGGTAAATGAAGATTCATTTTGGTCTGTCTGGATAGCTCCCTCTTAGTAAAAAGGCAGTTGGAACATCCCCCTAAGAACTAGCGATTTTGTGTGTGTGTGTGTGTGTGTGTGTGTGTGTGTGTGTGTGTGTTCTTGGGGTTTGGGTTCTGATGATATAAATCTGGCTGTCAACAAATAGTTTGCCATTAAAATCATAAGGGCAGATTCATCTATGTGTGATATTCTTCATTCAAAACCTAGAGAGTGAGAATCAGCAAAACACAAATCAAACATACTGTTCAAAAATATTCAACTTCATAATGGAGTTGTAAGGTATATTCAGAAATAATTATAGTGCACAGTAGGAAATGGCATTCATCTTGGGGACAGATTGAGAACTATGGACATACATGGGAAGACAGATCACAGCTAGCAGAATAGACGGCTTCTTGAGAGATTGCATCAAAGTAGAATTGTTCATGAGTGGGTAGAATTTGAACACAAATGGGAGGGCATTTTGCTGTAAACCATACACGGAAGTGCCTTTCCCTGGAAATCATGATTTTTAAGCAGAAAGCAAGTGGCTAGTGTTGTTTAACTGATGGAAAATAGACAATGAAAGACTACACCGTATGAATAAGCCGTGATGGATCCCTGAGGTTCAGGGTGTGAGATCCTTCAGAGCAGGATGGGGCTTGAATAAACACAGTAGATATTATGAAAACATCAAAAGCTTGTGAGAAGCTATGAATTTTCAAATGGTTTTCACCAAATGGATTTAAGAATTTATTTATTCAATAAGTAGTGTTGGGACAATGGGATAACCAATGTAAAACAGATTAATAAAACCTTTATTTCTCCATATGCAAAAAATTGGTTCAAAGTAAAAATCAATGCATTTGAAACAAATACAATTTTAAAGTCTCCAAAAGAGAAAGTTCATAACTTTTTTAAGCAAATAATTGTTAAGAAACAAAATTGATAACTAAAATTTTTAGTTGGTAAATGACATGATCTAAATTAAAAATTTTAAACTTATCATTAAAGGTAAAATAAAAAAAACAAGCTATGGAATAAATGAGAATATTTGAAAATGCATATTGATAATTTGCTCTTACAACTCAATAAGACTCATTATAACTAATTTTTCTAAAATGAAATTATTAAAATAGACATTTTATATGCTAATGTACATGGGCTTAGGGCTGACTTCTTGGGATTGGATAACTTGTGTAGACCCATTAGTACATCTACCACACAAGCCCTGTATCAAAGGCTCAGGAGCATTGCAGAAGAAGGGGAGGAATGGCTGTAAGAGCTGGAAGACCACAATTACAACTGCTAGACATGACATGGAACTGCACCCGTGAAACCTCAGCCATATGATTGCCTAAGCAAGACCTGCATAATGCGGGCTGGAGAGATGGCTCAGAGGTTAAAGGCACTGGTTGTTCTTCCCAAGGTCCAGAGTTCAATTCCCAGCAACCAGACAGTGGCTCACAACCAACTATAATGGAATCTGGTGTCCTCTTCTGGCCTGCAGGAACACATGCAGGCAGAATACTGTATAAATAATAAATAAATAAATCTAAAAGAAAGATCTGCTATCAGATATTATTAAAAAACAAAAAAGACTTGCACAATGGACATACCAGTCCACTTGCTAATGGGGATGAGGAAACTTACAATTCCCTACCCCTAGATAAAACAGAGACTTTTAATAGCATTGCTAGAGTGTATAAAAAATGTTGCAGCCACTTTGGCAGCCTGGCAACACTCAGGTATTTAAATAGAAGTTATTACATGATGTAGCAATTATGCTTCCAGTATATTCCCAGTAAAATAAAAATAAAAATAAAAATAAAAATAAAAATACACATCTACGGAAAAACTTGTAAGTGTATTTATTCACAGTAGTATAACTCACAAGAGACTTAAACTGAAAATAGCCCAAATGTTTATTAACTTTAAGAAGGATTAAAAATGTAATACTTTCAAAGAATGGAACACTAAACGCAATACATTCTACAAAGGACTAAATCCCCAAATAATATGATAAGTGAAAGAGAGCAAGCTGAATGACTATCAACGGTATAATAACGCTTATATTAAATGTTCACAACAGTCAAATCTATCATCACAGCATCAACATTAATGTTTAGTAGGGAAGAAATCAAACACACATATTTCTGAGAAATCTGTGTCACTTAATGCCCTGGTAGCACAATACTAAAACAAACAAACAAACAAAAAAGGCATAAAACCATGGGGCCATATGCTTCTGGATAAAGTGTTGTATTCAGAATATCAACACAAATAAATAGTATCAAGCTTAGCTACATTTTGTGTAGCAGGGGTAGAATGGAGGGACACAAACCATACAAAAAGACAGGGGACAAGGTAAGATATGGACTGATGAATAGACACTGCAATCTAAACTTATAAGCTTGGGATCAAGACAGGATAACCCCACTGCTACTAAAGCTTATTATAGACAGAAGCAAAAGGAGATGAAAGAAAGATCAACACGTTTTTTTTTTTTTTTTTTTTTTTTTTAGCTGTGTAATTATGAAAGTAGATAGAACTCGAGAGAGAAATAAACTCAGAATGAATGAGCCAGACTTCCCATATGAGTACATTCTGGGCATACAGGATTCCGTGGTCTAATGGGATGTGCTGTTGCTTTCTAGGTCATTTCAGGACAACAGAGTTGAAGCAGTAAAATAACAAGAGAATCAAATAATTGTTTCCCCACCAATGAGAAGATCTCTGTGTTGAGATGGAATCTCTGTGACACAGCAAACGTAGACAGAAGTGGTGTGGGGATTTCCCCAGAGTTTGATAAGATACATTTTCCAATAGCCCATTCCCTAGTGTGCTAGGGGGAAGAGATTGTTTTCCCTTTGTTTGGCATGCTTACTGTCTAAGGAAAGCAAAGCATTCATTTGGATTTGGGCTAAATGACAAGATGTTGTCAGGAACTTTAGCATCAAAGTGGAGAGGAACACCCAGTCACAGATCTTTCCTGACAGTCTTTCTAGGCCATTGTCATCTCTCTTGTTATCACCACCTCCCCTCTTGCTTGTTCAACCATCACCCATTTGCTCACTCCGATGTATCTTCCATTTGTCTTTTACACACTCCGCTGTCTGGCTGAGTGCTCCTCACTCATGTCCTCAGCAAACACTGGATGAGTCTGGCAAGTAGCCGGTGCCATTCTGTAGACTAGGAAGGCAGGGCTAAACAACAAAGGAAAGTTCCGTGCCTGCGGGGGGGGGGGGGGAGTTTGCTAAATATTAACTGAAACAATACTTGGCAAAAGGGCTGGGCTGGGCTCTTTATTGTCCGAATCCAAGCACAGCCAGTGTTATCTCTGCTGATAGGTACTTGAATGGATGCTACGTCTTGTAGGGAAAGAGTGTCATCAGGGTGATCAGGGTTCACAGTTTCATAGCTGTGAATTTAGCTTTGTAACTGAGGGCGGAGCTATAGAAGGACGTGCTTTCTGCTTGGAGGTGATCGTTCTGAACATAGCTTGCTCACTTAATGAAAATAGTGCAGATGTAAAAATGTTATTACTAGCAAAAACACACACTCACTAGCTTCTGTGGGGTAAGAAATATTTAAGGAATATTTTTCTTATTTTGCTGTTTTGTTTACTCCAGAATCATAGCATTTTTTTTTTTTCTGTACTACTGTCCCCTAAGTTAGATGCTCATGTATGTTACTACTTTGTAACCTAGCGTATTCGCATACAGGCCAATAACAGTTTGATTTCTAAAGATACGCAGTTAAATTAGCAAAATGAACTTGATCAGAAAAAGACAATTTTTAAAGGAAACAAAAGCAAATTTTGATTTTTCATTCATAACTGTGTGGGTCAGGCCTAGGAGTTATTTTTGTGCTGTACAATTACAGTGGCAGCTCAGAGCCCTGTCTGGAAAACTTACACAATAATGCTTAGCTCCTATGAATGTTGGTGGTCGCAAACAGGTGAGACATTTTATAAAGTTCTGGGCATCGGCATCACCATTCATCAAATATATGTGATAAACATTTTCCTGTCTAGCCCTTTCTTCTTTGGACAACAGCAAAAAAAAAAAAAAAAAAAAAAAAGGGATATAAAATATTTTCTAATTTTTCTAAGCTCAATCTCAAGTGTATTCTATCTTTTTCAAAATTTGTATTTACCTATTATTTTCATGTGTATGGGTGTTTGGCCTACATGTGCATCTGTGGAGGCCAGAAGAAGACATCGACTCTCCTGGAAATGGAGAGTTGTGAACTGCCATGTGGGTGCTGGGAGCTGAATCCAGAGCTTCTGGATGAGCATCCATTGCTCTTAGCTGCTGAGGCATCTCTCACCTCCAATCGGCTGTATTCCTAATTGTTTGTATCAATGAATGTTTATAATAGCCATGTCTCATGTTTCCATAGTTAATTCATCTTTTTAATCTTATAGATGTATTTAACTTGAAAAAAAACACAATTTTTACTTTATCCTACTTCATATCTTTCAAATTACAAAAAGAATATGTATCCATTAAGGAACATGAATATATAATCGAGAGATGAATGAATACAGACTGAACTTTGACATCCTACTTTTTCTAATCATGACCATTGTGGTATGACCAGAGTTGTATATTCCTTGTGGAGAGATCCTTTTTTTTCTGTTAAAAATTGTTTAAAAGACATTGTATGTTTATTTATCTCTTGTTTAAATTTAACATTTAAGATTACTTGGTATAAATGGATCTTTTCCCATTTTCCTTCCAGGCTTTTATCAACAGATCTCTCTCTCTCTCTCTCTCTCTCTCTCTCTCTCTCTCTCTCTGTGTGTGTGTGTGTGTGTGTGTATAAGCATGCAGGTGTCCATGAAAGAATTAGTCTCATATATTTTTCAGAAGAAGATTGGTCAATCAACTTTTGGCCAGTGATGTTTCAAAACTGAGCACAGGACAAAGAACAGCAACCCCTTTGACGATCACCCAACATAGTCACAATGCTAGGCTTATTCTTTTGTACTAACTCTTGATCATATACCCCATTCTTTTGTTCCTGTATTCTTTCCTTCTTAGTCTAGCTATTTCTTGAGGTTAGTGATAGCCTTCAATTCATACTCTTTTTTTAAATTTATATTCTTTATAGTTTTCTTTTTATATTTTTGATTATTACAATTTATTCACTTTGTATCCAAACTGTAGCCTCCTCCCTCTTCTCCTCCCAATCTCACCCTCCTTCCCTCTTCTCCCCAATGTCCATCCCCCAGTCCACTGATAGGGGAGGTAGTCTTCCCCTTCCATCTGACCCTAACTTACTATCAGGTCTCAATCAGGACTGGGTCCATTGTCTTCCTCTGTGGCCTGGTACAGATGAACTCCCCCAGGGGGAGGTGATCAAAGAGCCAGCCAGTGAGTTCATGTCAGAGACAACCACTGCTTCCCTTACAAGGGAACCCACTTGAACACTGAGCTGCCATGGGCTACATCTATGCAGGGGTTCTAGGTTATCTCTATGCATGATCCTTGGTTGGAGTATCAGTCTTGGAAAAGACCCCTGTGCCCAGATTTTTTTTATTCTGTTGCTCCCCTTGTGGAGCTCCTGTTCCCCTCCAGGTCTTTCTATCTCCTTCTTTCATAAGATTCTCTGCACGCTGCCCAAAGTTTGGCTATGAGTCTCAGCATCTGCTTTGGTACACTGCTGGGTAGAGTCTTTCAGCGGCCCTGTGTGGTAGGCTCCTTTCCTATTCCCTCCTGCTTCTGACATCTATCCCATTTGCTTTCTGAATGAGGATTCAGAAACTATCCTTCTTGTTTAGCTTCTCTACGTGTACATATTTTAGTATGTTTACCCTATATTATATGACTAATATCCACTTATAAGTGAGTATACAGCATGTGTGTCTTTCTGTTTAGGGAATACCTCACTCAGGATTATCTTTTCTAGATCCCACCATTTGCCTGCCAATTTCATGATTTCCTTGTTTTTAATTGCTGAGTAGTATTCCATTGTGTAAATGTACCACAATTTCTGTATCCATTCCTCAGTTGAGGGACAACTGAGTTGTTTCAAGATTCTGGCTGTTACGAATAAAGCTGCTACAAATATGGTTGAGCAAAAGTCCCTGTTGTATATGTGCACATATTTTGGATATATGCCTAGGAGTGATATAGATGGACCTTGAGGTAGCACTATTCCTAATTTTCTGAGAAAGCACCAGATTGATTTCCAATCAACGCTCATGAATCAGTAGGATTAACACAGTGAAAATGGCGATCCTGCCAAAATAATCTACCGATTCAATGAAATTCTCATCAAAATACCAACATAATTCTTTACAGTACTTGAAAGAACAAGTCTCAATTTCATATGGAAAAACCAAAAACCCTGAATTGCTAAAAACAATCCTGTACAACAATAGATCATCTGGAAGTATCTCCATCCCTGATCGCAAGCTGTACTACAGAACAATAGTAATAAAAACTGCATGATACTGGCATAGAAACAGATTAGTGGATCAATGGAATTGAATAGAAGACCCAGAAATAAACCCACACACCTACAGATAATTGATTTTTGACAAAGATGTCAAAATCATACAATGGAAAAAAGACAGCATCATCAACAAATGGGGCTGATCTAACAGGATATTTACATGTAGAAAAACGAAAATAGATCCATATTTATCACCCTGCACAAAACTAAAGTCCAAATGGATCAAAGACCTCAACACAAAACCAGATGCACTAAATCAGTTAGAAGAAAAAGTGGGGAAGAGCCTGACCTCATTGACACAGGAGATAACTTCCTGAACAAAACCCCAAACAGCACAGGCTCTAACTAAGATCAACAATCAATAAATGGGACCTCATGAAACTGAAAAGCTTCTGTAAAGCAAAGGACACTTGTCAGATCAAAACAACAGCCTACAGACTGGGAAAGGATCTTCACCAACCCTATATCTGACAGAAGGCTAATATCCAGAATATATAAAGAACTCAAGAAGTTAAACAGCAAAAAAAAAAAAAAAAAAAAAAAAAAAAATCAATTAACCCAATTAAAAAAATATGATACTGAGCTAAACAGAGGATTCTCAATAGAGGAATATCGAATGGCAGAGAAACACTTAAAGAACTGCTCAACATCCCTAGTCAACAGGGAAATGCAAATCAAAAGGACCCTGAGATTTCACCTTATATCCCTCAGCATGGCTAAGATCAAATCAAGTGACAACAGGTTCTGAAGAGGATATGAAGAAAGAGGAACCTTTCTCCATTGCTGGTGAGAATGTAAACTCAATTCATGTTCTTTAGAGGTAGATGGTAGATATACAGGAGCCTTTAGAAAAGGGAACTTAGGTAATGCTTAAGAAGGGGGGGCATGATAGAAAAACACAGAGGGGACAGGAGCCCCCATAAGGAGACCAACAAAGCTACAAAATCTGAGCCTAGGCAGTCCTGCAGAGACTGATGCACCAATGGAGGACCATGCATGGAGAGAACCTAGACCCCCTGCTCAGAATCAGTCTATTGGTACCTCAGTCTCCATGTGGGTCCCTAGTAAGGGGACACAGGAGAACAGGTGCTGTCTTTGTCCTGAACTCCATTGCCTGCCATTTGATCACTTGCCCCTGGTGATGCAGCCTTGTCAGGCCACAGAGGAAGAGGATCCAGGCAGTCCTGATGAGAATTGATAAGATATGGAAAGATGGCAGAGGTGGAGAACTCCCACTTTCAGTGGACTAGGGGAAGGTGACAAAGGGGAAGAAGGAGGGAGGGTGGGACTGTTAGGAGTTGGGGGAGGGGGCTTCAATCGGGATATATAATGAATAAATTGTAAAAAAAAAAAAAAAAAAAAAGAGTTCTAACATTTCAAGTCAAAGAGATTTCGATTCCAGCTCTCCAGCTGAATGGGTAAGTGTTTGTGGGTGAAGAACTTGCTAAGTACCCATAGGCATCTGGGTTCAGATCCCAAGCACTCAAGTAAAAAGCCAGAAACAGTCGTGGCCATCCATGTTTTCAGTGCTGGGGAAGCAAGGCGAGGCAGTAGACGGGTCTAGGTTCAGTGAGGGATGGTGTCTCAACTGAGGAAGACCACCATTGTTGACCTCCATCCGGGCACAACCACATGGGCGTGTACCCACACACCCATATTCTACCTCTCTTCCCGCCAAAAGGTCCATCATGAAACCTGCTTATTACATATGTAAACGTGAAAACATGAGCATTTGTGTAGTTAGTATAAAGATTTATTGAAATCGCATTAACTGGCTCAAGAGTGGTGAGATAACTGAAAGTGAAAAGAATATAAGGGAGAAATCTTTAAAGATCTTGAGACTTGAGATCTTTGGAAACTTTCTAAGTCACTGCTCAGGTTTCCTCATTCTTGAACTTTTTCAGTTTCCTGGGCCTTGTCACTTCCCTTCTGTCTACAAGACTCTGGACCTGTCTATTCAGGCACCTTCAATTTTACACTAACTTCTTTTTGTTTTTTTATGTCTTTATCTTACATCTTACCTTTTGCCCCTACATTTAAGAGAATAATAAATGTAAACTAGTTGAGAGTAGTAAATGAAAAATTCCTTTTAAGTATAGCTAAGGAGTAAACTAGTTTTCATTGCCTCATACTCCAAAGCCAGGGATATTGTTACAGATGATCTAAAACAATCCTCTATCGAGGAACCACACAGAGGGGTCGAAGCAGCTCCCCCTCCCCCGGGAGACCATGAGGAGATAACGGACACTGTACAAAGAGGCTTATCTCAGTGAAAAACATGAAAGAAGCAAGCAGGTTAGGAATAAAAGGTTATCAATGAGAGACAGAGTTATCTGGTAGAAAGGCAGTCATTTGAAAGATCAGGGTGCAGCGCCTCTTGCTGAGAAATGTGTAATGTTCCCTGCCTAGACAGTTAAAGTTACGTACAGAACGTAACTTGTAGGCTACTGGCAATCAAGTACTATAAGCAAAATTAAAAGTGTTTACATTCAGATACTAATACACAGTTCTAAAATAGTCAACAGCCCTCCTGTGAATTTAAGAACATAAGGCAGGCCACCCTGGTCTACACAGTGAGGCCCAGGATAGTCAAGCCTACACAGAGAAACCCTGTCTTGAAAAACAAACACACAAACAAACAAAACAAAACAAAGAGAGAGAGAGAGAGAACATAAAGCCTAGTAGGCCATTTGAATACATCTTTCACTGCTTCCTGGAAGGATAGAACATTAAACAAGACATTAAACACAGACATTTGGAAGGAAAATCATGTTATAAGATGCTTTATATTTAGTGGAAATTCCAGAAATCATGTTATAAGATGCTTTATATTTAGTGGAAATTCAGTGTGATGGAGACTCAAGGAAAGAAGAATCATAAAGTTAAAAAGAATTGAAATCAGTAATAGTGTGCCTAATCAGCATAAGGGCTTTGGCAAAGAGGAGAGCAAAGAGAAGATAGAGTTAAGAGACTGTTACGTAAGAAAAATAAATTGATTTGGTGAGCCCCTAGATAAGGAGGAAGAAAGGGATGCCATGCATTTGAAAGATGAGTGATAGCATCGTCTTCAGTCTGAAGGTTAGGCAGAGGCCTCTTCTGAATGACATTAAGTTGGTTTAGTGAATCTTTCCTTTTTTCTCTCTAAGTAATAAAATAATCCAAAGAATTCTGGGCTACTCAAAAGAAGCCCTAGACCCAGGACCGGATCTAAGTTTTTGCGACATTTACACCTCTAGCTTTTATGAAAAGTAATGTAAAAACCAATTTGTCACTGTAACATTAGAGATTTGCTCACCAGTTCTGTTAATGTGGTTACTCTTATTTTGTTGTAATGCTTCCCTCTGTATTTCATTATTGTCAGTCATGAATTTCATAGTTCTTCTAGCACTCAGAGCCTAGGCATGCAATTGTACAGGACACAGAATTATACACATTAACTAACTAGATATTTGTCAGTTTGTATAAGTTTATTTTTATTAGAATGGTCCTCATATCTGTACAGAATAATTGGGGTGGGGAAGGAAGAAAATAAATGAGAAAGTAAGAAAGGATGAATTTTAATTTATAAGCTAAAGATTTGTCTTAAAGTCTAGAGTGATAACTTTATTCATTACAGTGGTAGAATAAAAAAATATCATCCCATATACAAAGAACTGTTACTGGAAAAGAAACATCTCCCACATTACTAGACTTCTTTGACAACACAAGAGTAAAAAAATGCATTCTAGGAGATCAGCCAGACAAGGCTTAACACCAGGTATGTAGGGCTCTAAATACATCAACTAATCTATTAGGTTACCAAGAATAAAACAGACATGAGATAGATTTTAGCTGCTTAATCAAGGCAGGTGTAGCATATTTTTGGAAAACAGAATTGGGTAGAAAGAGGTCAGATGTAGTGAAAATTTCCCTTAAATACAATAGCCCAGGACAAACCCTGGTGTTAAATGGAAGTTGTTGCTGTGGCATTTCAGTTTTAGTCAAACTACACCATTATTTTTAGCACCCCATTTTCCCTCGTGGTCTGCCACAATCTCTTTTCTGCTTTCTTCTATACTCAAAACCATTACCAAAGGCTTGGCTAGGGCAGCTGTCTATATTGTGCAGGCAAGTCTCCATTCTCCCAGGAGCCAAAGATAGGGGCGCAGGATGTGAAGAAGATGGGAATGTTTGATTTACGGGAAAAGTCTCCAAAAGCCTCAGACAGTTGCTGTCCTGTACAGGGCAGGAAGAGAAACCGGCCGCCTTTATCTTGCTGTACCATCTGAAAGATACCATGGCCATTCTTCCCCTTAAGAATTCAAGCAATCCCACAGCAAGGCGAATTCCTCCCGATTTGATCTTTATCTGAGACATACCAGGCCTGGAGGCCCAAACTCTACCTGTAATTAGGTGAGTGGCCTTGGATAATTCCAGACCTTTCTCAGGGACAGTCTTTGTCCCATAAAGATGAGAGGGAGAGCAATACTACTGCCCATTTAGCTCTGTGGGTGCTGGGACCTTCTTTGAGACACAGACACTGAAAAACAACGCGACTGGTATAAAGCAGCCCATGCTGAGTCTAGCAGATTTTCCTGGTTACGCTTTCACTCTCATTAATTTTTACCCAGTGACCTGAAGAGCTCTACATCTCTGACGGGATTTTAGGAGGCTCTCACTGAGTACAAAACACAAAAGTGAAGAATCTGAAAGGCGAAAGTTTCGACTTCAGTAACCATCACTGAGCAAAAGTAACAAATTACTAAATATAGAAAGATTGAACCTAGGTAAAATCACATTGATTGGGTAAAACAGAAAAAACAAAAGGACCTTGTATTTTTTGTTTGTTTGTTTTTTCTTTTAAAGAAAATATGAACTATTTTTATTAGTTTATCCAGAGGCCTCTTCTGCCAGGTTCCTGTTCTTCCTGAGCCAGTGAGCTGCCTTCTTATAATCCTAAAGTCCTTCAGCCTTCCCTTCAAATGCTTGTTACTCGGTTTTCTTCAAAGTGAGATACAACCTGCTAACACTGAAATGCAGAGCTCTTGACCAATCAGCCTCGCTTCTCCGCAGCTGCACATTGCAGATTTCTTCCGAACCTTCATGGATTCTGTTATTTTCAGATTCCCTTTAAACATTTCAGACGTACAGGTTTTGTGCTTTTTTTTTTTTTTTTCTGAGTCATATCTGTGTTTTCCTTCAGCCTTCTTCTTTCTTATGACTCTGTCTTTACTTCATTTTATGAGACTTCCCCCATGCATCCCCTCCTCTGGGCTACCTTTCACTACACAGTCTTCTAAATTCCTGGATGAATTAAATGGTTCCTCTGAAGGCTCTGATGGGTTTGATCTTGTTCTGAGAGTGCTTCTGTCATTGTGTAACTGTGCTGCTCCAGGCATCCTGCAGAATATCCAAAACATATTCACTGGCACACAGTAAGAAAGATTAATGTCTTAACAATAGCAATAAGGGTTGGTGGGGTGCTGCTGAGGTTCCAGAGATGGTGCATGAGATTTTTTAAACATCTGTCTAAAAAGTGTTCCTCCAAAGCAGTGTTCTCAACCTTCCTGATCTTGTGACCCTTTAATACAGTTCCTCATGTTGTGGTGACCTCAACCATAAAATTATTTTTGTTGCTACTTTATAAACTGTAATTTTGCTACTGTTATAAATAGTAATGTAAACATTTTTGGAGATTAGAGTTTTGACAAAGAGATTGAGACCCACAGGCTGAGAAACACCACTCTAAAGAGTTTACCATTATCAAATGTATCGATGAAAGGCAGGGATTTATTATTTTTAACTTATATGTGTATCTTTGTAGTGGTAGAGATTTATCCCCGGAGCTCATATTACTGAGATAGAGTTCAACAGCCCTAAAGCCTAGATAAGGACCTTTGAATAACATGAAGAAAGAAGGAAGAGTTGAATTCTGTTATAGTATACCTTATTATATTTTTGTAAGATATCTAATTAGAACATATTGAATATGAATTATTGGAGAACTTTCCAAACTATATTACAGCCAAAATCCGCCTTGGCTTTTAAGAATGAAGTGAACAATGAAAGCTCCTTATACGAAGTGCTTAGTCTCTAAATGAACTAAGGAGACAAGCAAGAAAGACACCAGACAGAATTGTTACAAGGAACACAAACTGACTCAGAAACAAGAGATGAAAGTGTTAGGGCCAAATCGGAGGGAAGAGCATCAAGGTGCATCATTCACTGCCCTTTCTCTGGGTTCATTTTAGTCTCCTTCTGAAAGCAGAGGGAGTCCTCTTTTGCTTGCTCCCCAGTTCCCTTTACCATTTTGCCGGCCTAGTGTTTGGAGCGATGGCTGTAGGCACCGTACATTTGTCATGATCTCAGAGCTAGTTTGGCTGAGGAATGTGGTCTCTTCCAAGGGCCATTTCACTTGCCACATTCACATCAAATTCTGAAACACGGGTGTCAGAGAAGTCCGCCTTTTCTCATCAGAGCAGCCCTTTATGCTGCCCAGTCTCAGGCTTGCCCTGACGCAGGCTTCATCGATGATCAAAAATGGCCCAGGATGTCACCCTCTATTTCCTCAACTTCTGTCAGTCGACGTAGCATGGCTTAGACAACCAAAACATTTGCACTGTTATTTGTGTCTTACTATGTTTAGTTTTGGGGACATAAATTTTAGTACTTTAGCCCTCAAGTTTTTAAAACAGAAACCAAGTAAATATTGAAGCCGGCTAAGCATTTTGTTGACAGTTGGCAAGCGTAGGGTACTTATTTTCTGCTATGATTTTTAAATGTGCCAGTTTCTAGGGTAGGCTCATAGTAACTGCCATCGCTTGGTCGTGTGTGGAAAAGCCTCTAAAATTAGACAATGCAGGCATTCTTCGCGTACTAGCAGGCGCCTCACTACTGGTGAAGGAAACTTCTGAGGTGCTTATTTTTTTTCCTAGTATTTACATCCAAGTTAACAATTACTGAGCCTTATTTAATTACTTACTTCAGCTCATATTTCACTTAATGTTTATGATGGTAATAGTAATCTCTGTGCCATCTCTGGAGTGATCGCTATAAGCTTTGTTATATTTATCCCCTATCTTTTTACCCTCTCCTCACTGTGCAGCCCAGTCTATGAGTCTGTGAAACTTGGGTACTTGCCAAGGGTCACACAGCAAGTGAATCAAGCTTGGTTTAGACCCAAGGTTTGTGGTATTTACAAAGAAATAAACATGGCCGATCTAATGTGGATAAAGTGTCAGGTTGGGGCACAGTAATGAGCTATCACTTTGGTTATGGGAAGTGGGCAGATCTATAGAAGGTTTATATTTGTGAAATAAGGAGGTGATGTGATGTGAAGTATATATTTTTTGAGCAAAGAGACTAAATGAGAAAGACTCAGAAGGCCCTAAAACATGATTTGTCAACTTTGATTAAAATGAAAATGTAGATTTGGCAAATACTGGGCAATGATTTAAGTCTGGCTAAAGCTGGAACTAGGGGTTCAGCCCAGAGGGAATGGTTCTTACCACACAAATGTGATTTTTTTTTTTTAAATAAAAAACTGAGCTTTGATGCCTGAAACTTGGGTAAAGCGAGAATAGCACAGCAGTGAAAGTATATGTAATCCCGGTGCAGGTAAGGGGAGATGGGAGGTTTAAACGAGAGAATCCCCAGTAGGCCAGCTAACCTGGCATAGTCAGGACTGAATAACAGTAGACTCTGTCAGAGAAGGTGGAAAGCAAGGACCAACACAAGACACTGTCCTTTTTAATCTCCATACACACTCTGTAGCTCAAGGGCAACCACATTCATACACACTCACATTACACACACACACACACCTCTTAAAAGTCTAGTTAAAGTCACGTATTCCTGATGGTCAGGACTGCATTGGAGTACGAAGAAGCTAGAAATAATTCAAAGGATTATAAGCATTTTGCAATAAACCATAAATGCCGTATCAAAGAGCGTGGCATTTCGATTAAAATCATACTGGAATCAAAAATGAAATGTGAATGAAGAATATTTTTAAAATACATCTTTATTCACATTGGTAGGATGAGGACATGAAATTTAAAATGTGGGTGTGGTGAGATTATACTGCTAGAATAGAACTATGAAAAGTGTAATAATAGCATCCTAGATGTTGTAGACCTGACTAGCGGGTAAACCACAGCTGTGTGTTGGTTAAGCTTCCTAATTCAGACTCCGTTTAACACCACTTATGTGAGTGTCAATGGAGCAAGAGGAAAGAGCTAACGTCAACCTTATTTGGTTGTTAAGAAATTTCACCGTGGAAACGAAGGTAGGAACCAACATGAGGGAGAGTCAGTCCATCCGTGACAAACAAAAAAACAGAGAGCACCCTAAGGTGTTCTGCAAATGTGAAGGCACGGTTTCTCTGTGCATCTCTGGTTGTCCTGGAACTAGCTCTGTAGACCAGGCTGGCCTCGAACTTAGAGATCTGTCAGCCTCTGCCCTGAGTGCTGGGATTCAAAGTGTGAGCCACTAGCACCCACTGCAAGTGCCTTCTAAAACTAGATATTTTTCTGTTTGTCTATAAAAAACATAAAGACTACAATTCAGCTTCTAGGTGAATATAATTGATTTCTCTGTTTCACAGATGGTGAAATAAGGAATTTGGAGCTCTGGAGTGAAGCAAAAACTGAGCTGGCAGGATAAAAGAGTAACCATCAAAATACACACCTGAGTGGGTATAGCCAACGCTTCTTTCCAAGTGTGCCCTAGTTAGCTTCTGGAGTAAGTTTTTTTTTTTAAAGCTATTTGCTGAGTCACTCTTCTTTAAACTACTCTTTCTTTAACCCAGATCCATCCCACATGCTCATCAATACCAGAAAGTGGAGAATCTAATTTCCAATTTTGATCTTCAAAGTTCATGATTCAGAACCACTGAGAAGAAAGCAAACATTACTGGGTATGGGCCTTAAATATAAACACAAAGGCTCAGAGTGGGGAAAAGTCACTGAGCTAAAATCAAAACTTCTCCCTGGTATGCAGACAATGAGCCTAAGGGTTTCACACATAAGGTCCCACCCTATTACTGGGATGCACGTTCGCTCTGTCCCAGCAGGGCAAGAAACAGCAGTGTGGTCGATGCGATAAAACTGGATAGTTGGCACACTGGAAGGCAAAACTGAGCACCAGGAAGTCCTGGGGCTTGAAAGAGTTTAGCCCTATAGGTAAACAAACATACTGTTATCCTAGTGCAAAATAATTGCATACACTGTACTATGTAAAGCAAGATTTACTTGCTGGTCAATCTTACAGGACTGTAAATTCTTTGACATGCCTCCCTCTGGCAAGGATACCCTCTCTGACTTTATACCTGGGCTGTACTCTGACCACTTCGAATGTAAGTAAAGATTCATTTCATTATTCTGAGTTGTGATCCTTTGAAATCTATGATGCAGTGTAGGAGACCCTGCTGAAGGCCTTCCTGGGTACACCAGGAGGAGAGGGTTTGAAATTACATGGAGAATCAGAGGAGTCCACCTCACCCCATCTTTTGTCTTCATGGGTGCGCCAGCTTGGAAATCAAATATTAGAGCCTTAAAGCTACTTAGTGTTAAATTAAATGAGCAGTTAGTATCTGAAGTTCTCTCTTCACCTTCGGTTTCCGTGCAGCAAACTGTGACTAAATTTACTTAATAGATCAAGTCCTAAAGATACGTGTATAAACATCAAATAGTCAGATATCAGCCAATCACAGTCATATGAGTTTTATCAGCGTCTGACAGTAGACCATACACAAATAAGGCAACTGCTTAGCAATAGTCATTCAGGTAATTACTTCATTTTGCTTCCATGTTCATTCAGAAAAGTCTGCTCATCAGAACAAGAGGGATAACTCATTTCCTATGACCTAAGAAGGCCTTCTCACGTGGAGACACCTGAGTATAGTTGAATGGTCACAGGATGACTTGCTCAATGAGGGGGAGGAAGTCACTTCGGGCTGATGGAGCAGTAAGAGAGGAGGCAGAGGTACCAGTATTGGTGTAAGGTTTGGATCGGAACTTTGGGAAATAAATGAGAAGTTGGGGAGTAGTCTGAAAATGGTATGTGCACCCCAACTCCTAATCACTTTCAACTAAGAGAAAACTGAAATTGAAAACTCACTTGGAAAGTGACACCAAAGCTGTAAAGAAAACAATATGTGGCAATAGAAACAAAGGTAAAGGGCTAATTTAAACCCCAGGCTCTCAGAGCAGTGCATTAGATGGATAAAGAAAAAAATTATGAAAGGATACTGATTAAATCTTAATTTTTAGATTTGGTGTCTGAATGGGCACTCCAAGTTGAGAAATAAAGTTAATAGGAAAAATTTCAACTTGGAAACATTTCTTTTTATTAATTCAAAGCATTTTATTTTATGTGTATGGATGTCTTTCTTGCATGTATACATGTGCACTCCTCTGTGCTTGGTGTCTGTGGATTTACAGATGGCTGTGAGCCACCATGTGGGTGTGGGAAACGAACCCAGGTCTTCTGGAAGAGCAGCCAGTGTTCTTAATTTGAGCCATCTCACCAGCCTCCAGAAAGCTGTATTTCAAGTTCAATATTAGCTGTATATTGTTGGGATATCTGCTGGATATAAAAATTCTTTAGTTTAGGCATGATTTTAAGGCTCTTTATTTATTTGTAGTATATATAATATCAACATATGTACATGTTAAAAACATATCTCCACCCACAGAGAGATATTGAAAATTTAGTTAGTACACGTTGAATACAGCCAAAAGCAAAGGTATCCTAAAGAAAACAGCAAAGTGAAAGCAGAGGAAGCAAATACGATTAAAACGCTAGTAATGCTGATGGATAAAGGGTAAACAGAGAGAAGGATATGAGGGGATCCAGTCAGCCAAACATACCATGAAGGTCGTGTTCAGGGCCTCTCTGCTCATTTCAGTTGCTTAAACTCTGTTCACAGACCCCACCCAGTAATCTAGATTTTATTTCAGTGTCCTTGTGATTTGACTGCTAATAATATCTAAGTGTTATGTGAATTCAAATAACTATGAATTTAGGTCTGGGGGTAGTAAGCTATAAATATATATAATTGTCCTTTTTATACGTATGTATTTATTCTACGCTATCCACTTGAATGTTTGCTTTTAAAAATAGCCTTTTCATGAGCATATCAAATGATCCATCGTTTCTTTTCAACTCACTATCAAAAACCAAATAAAACACAAAGGGTCAAAGTATGTTTTGTTTCATAAAATAATGGCATATTCTGAAGCTATAAAACCCAAGTTAAAAAATTGCAGGATTGATAAATACATAATTGACAATATTTCATGAATGAAGCGGAGACTTAAAAAAATGGAAATAAATTTTATTTTGTTAAGAACTATTGTAACGACAAAACTTCAGAGGTGGGGTCAGAAGAAATTCAAGGCTAGCATTGGCTACCTCGTGAGACCATCTGGAAAACAAAGCACATAAACTAAAAATCCCAGGAACCACTCACTTCTGTCATTGTCAATACGAAGGGTTTTGGTGGAAACACCGTTCCAAATGTATCAGTCTGCTATTGTCTGTGGTATTCAACTATGCCGAGAAGAGAAAATTCTGACATGACTTGTGGTTCTCTATTATTTCATATTGGAGTAGAAATATGCTCAATTTTGCTCACTTTTCCAGAGATCAGGATTTGAAAACAAGAACCTCCCTATTTCTTATTTTTCTACGAGACCTTAAATCTCCTGTAAATGGAACACGGTCCATCCCCACTTGTGGAATAACCACAGGGCAATTGGAAGTTAAATTGTTGAGCAGCCCGCATCTAATTGAAGTCTCTCCGTTTTAACTATTTTATTTTTAGCACCTGGAGCAGTCTGTAGCTTTTTCTAGCCTGTAATCATGTTTATTTAAGAGCAGTGCAGTCTTCAGCAAGAAAATACAAACCTACCGGAACTGCCCTGTCGAATAGGAGAAAATAAGAAGAGGGCTGTGAGCTGTGAGCTCGGGGTGCCTGTTAGCCTCCATTTCCTCCAGTTACTGCCCAAACATTCCAGCAGGAGTTCGATGCGTCTCTCAGAGCTTCCCCTTCCTATAGCGCTATGGATGTGTGATATTGGCCTAAGCTGAAGGAGTAAAGCAAACTGCTTTACTCTTCAGAAAGTTCAATCCTGTAAATTCTGAGGCTGCTAAGTTTTATTCGGCAAGGCATTCCAGAGAATCTCCCAAGCCTCTCCGTCTGCCAGAAAACACGGGTAATGCGCTTATGGTAACTACCCTCCAACGTGTTAGTTTCCAGAGAGTCAGGATGGCTTCTTTGTAGAAGCATTTACCTGATCAGAAAGAGCTGGAGAGAGCCTGTAATATCCTCCAGTGCCCGAAAATGCCTTCCTCCTACAGCACCTGCTAAACTTTGCATCTGGATTGTTCCCCAGAAGCTAACTGCTGGCCCAACTGGGGAGGTGGTGAGACCCTTAATTAAGGTGCCTGACAGAGAGAATCAAGTCATCAGGGGCATCAGAGACCCTAGCCTCATCCTTCCTAATTTTGCTGTGAAGAACCTTTTAAGACACCATATTTTAAGAGAATTGTGGAAGGATTTTGTAGTTTTGGGGCTAAAAAAGGCTGTGCAGTGCTCAGAGCTTAATGGAAATAGGAAATAAAAAAGAAAGAGATGTGTCGTGGGGTACAGAGTCTGTTTGCAGCCTCTGGCTTGGTTCTCAGTCTATCTGTGCCCTGAATCTACCATGTAGTCCCCTCATAGGTCAAGTAACAGGGCTCCAACGGAGGATCCACGGTTGTGTGTTAGGTTAAGGCACACAGTACACTAAACTTTTCAGCTATTTGGTAATCTGACACAAATCACTGAGAAAAGGTAAAAATTTTTTCCTGGTGCTCTAAGAGTCATTTGCAAATATTTCACTTGTTTCGGAAGTCATTTCCTGACTGGAACTTCAAGATCCAAGTGATAGTAGTGGCTTTGCTGTCAACTTGTGAGGAAAGCAAACTAGACGTTAGTGAAACAAGGAAGGCAGATGATACTTAACGATAGAATAATTTCCCACAGAAGTGACAGGCCATACGCTGGAGATTCCTGGACTGACGACTGTCACCCTCTGCTTGGCTGCCCTCCGAAAGTGCAAATAGCGGTACACATGTGGGGCCCTCAAAAGTAAAAACTGGCTTGTCCAAACCTCTGTAAAGACGGGGGTACAGTCTGCTGACAGCAGTGCAATAATCATCTTCTTCCGAAATGTACTGCACAAGTCCCGTGACTCTGGAATACTAGGAAATGGACAGCAGTGGTGGTATTTATCTACTCGTCCAATGGACGACTAACGCAGGAGCTGGAGGAGGCTTGCTCAGCATCCGAAAGCCAGCTCAGGAGGGGAGGTCCCCTTCTACACAGGGTTCTTGCCCCTATATGAGCCAAGGAACAGAAAACAACAGTGTAGTCCAGGTAGGTGTGACATACAACCTGACGTGCGCACGTGGCCACTAGGAACAGACATGAAACTACAATACTTGGGACCCTAAAATCACTTACGCAAAAAAAAAAAAAAAAAAAAAAAAAAAAAAAAAAAATTTGTTGATAAAATTAGCTGGATTTGTGACTTGAAAATACACGGTTGAAATGTAGGGCAAATTGTTTTATTATGGCGTGATGGATGGTTAGTTTCAATGGCCAACTTGACACGATTTAAGCTATCTGGGTGGCAGGCATCTGGGCATCCCTGTGGGTTGTTGTCTTGATTATTTTAATGGGATTCAGAAGAGCAGCCCACTGTGGGTGGGATCATTCCCTGTGCAGGGGAACCTTGGATTGTATACAGTAGAGAAAACATGCTAAGTAGCTAACTGAACTGACTGTGGACATAATGTCACAAGCTGTTCATGTCCCCGTTGTCCTGACTTGAATTCAGTGATGGAATGGAGCCTGGAACTGTGAGTCAAATGAGTCCTTTCTTCCCTAAATTGCTTTGAAAATGTGTTTTATGCCAGCAACAGAAAAGAAACCAAGGCACCCAGATTTTTTTTTCCTTCTAGTAAGCGAAACTAGCTACATCCACACAAAACTGCAATCTAGAGTCTAAACAAACAAACAATACTCTAAGACCTGACTTACCGTACTGTTTTAAGGGAATCCATCTCTTACATTACCCCAAATTGCTGCAGGTTGGATTGTTTGTCTCAACAAGATAACAACCACAGCTAGAAACATAAGGGAATCGATATTACCAGTTGAATATCCCGTATCTTTTGAATTTGTATTTTTTTAAAAGATTGAATATCTGCAAATAAGATAATGTTGTGGAAACAAAACTCCAGTATAAATTCTGAATTTTTTAATGCTTCATTTATGCCTAATACAGACAACCCAAAAGTAAATTGTATGTAATATTTTTCTTGCATGTGCATGTTTTCTATGACCTATCACATGAAATCAGATGTGTAATTTTCCACTTGTAGCATCATCTAAGCGCTTAGACGTTTTCACATTTTGGGATATTTTGAATTTTTGATTTTTGCGTTCAATCCATACATGGTTCATTGTCAATGCACAAAAACGGGTGATGAAATAAACTTCATGGTCTCTTCCTGTTTAATTAGTTCTTTATCCTTTGGGTTGTTTGAATGCCACACAGCATTCTTCCTATATGACTTTGATTTAGCCTTTGTTATATTGAATTGTCTGTTTATCCTTGTAAACAAAGCTGTTTTTTTATTTGCTGTTTTTATGTGCACGTGTTTGAACACACACACACACACACACACACACACACACACACACACACCATGCTTACTTCTCCGTGGGCTTTCCCCCAACCCTTTCCTGTATTTTTCTCGTTCACTTTCCCACCCCATTCCTCTGGCTCTCACTATAGGTACCTGAAGTAATCATTATGGTTTCCTGCCTATTTTCCTATGAGGGATGCAGACACACCAATCTTCTCTAGAACATGCTTAATTGTGAGCACATATCTGTGACTGCCTCTTCCTTAAAACCCCTTCAGTGAAACTTCTGAGCATGTTTTTTTTTTTTTCTCACCTTCTCTGAGAGATGGATTGTTGGTTTCTGTTGACTATGTGACTACTAGTTTGCAATCTAGACGTTTTAATATCCAGCCTCCCCATTCTTGAGAGTTCAGATATTAAGGAGCAGGATGGTAGGAATGTTGAGAGAGATGGAAGGATTGAGAAGTGGCTTAGGATGTTTCCGGGAGAAGCAAAGACTCTTTCAGGGCCATTTATTTGGCATTTGGGATGAAGAATCTGAGGAAGTGAAACCTTTGCTTTACTGGGACAATTGGGTTAATTGGGGCTAAAGGATCAGCAGTGATTACTAAGAGACCAGCATTAGGAGGTGAACTCCTCTGGGAAGTATTTCCTTAAGGTCAGAACCCAGAGGCCTCAGTACAGTGGAGGGCGCAGCTAGAAACAGATCTTGGTAATCTGAAGAGTTTCCCATGTGGGACTAGTTTTGAAGGTGTGAAGGGACCATAAGAAACAGCTGAGGGTTGGCACTGGGAGAGTCTAGAAGACGCCATTGAGCATACTGTGGGTATATTTTCTTGTTTGCTAATTGATGGGGGAGAGCCTAGCTCACCGGTCCTGAGTAGTATAAGAAAGCTGGCTGGAGTTAGCACTTCTTTCAAGGTCTGGTAAAATTCTGTGCTGAAATCATCTGGCCCAAGGTATCCCAGAAGCAGAAAGATACACACAGTATATACTCACTTATAAGTGGGTACTAGACCTATAAGATAGGATAAACATACTGAAATCTGTACACCTAAAGAAGATAAACAAGAAAGAGGACCTGGGGTAAGATGATCAATCCTCACTTAGACAAATGAGATGAATATTGGAAGTAGGAGAAAACAAGTAATAGGACAGGAGCCTACCACAGAGGCCTCTGAAAGACTCTGCCTAGCAATATATCAAAGTAGACACTGAGACTCATAACCAAACCTTCGGCAGAGTGCAGGGAATCATATGGAAGAAGGAGGAGTTAATATGACCTGGAGAGGACAGGAGCTCCACAAGGACCAAATATATCCGGGCACAGGGGTCTTTTATCAGACTGTTTCTCCAACCAAGGACTATGTATGGATATAACCTAGAACCCCTGCTTGGATGGTAGCTCAGTATCCAAGGGGGTACCCTAGTAAGGGGGACAGGGACTATTTGTGACAGGAACTCAATGGCTGGCTCTTTGACCACCCCCCACCTCCCAAGGGAGGCGCAGCCTTGCTATGCCACAGAGGTGGACATTGCAGCCAGTCCTGAAGAAACCTGATAAACTAGGGTCAGATGGAAGAGGAGGAGACTTCCCTATCAGTGGACTTGGAAAGGGGCATAGGAGGAGATGACGGAGGGAGGGTGGGATTGGGAGGGAATGAGGGAGCGGGCTATAGCTGGGATACAAAGTTAATAAACTTTAACTAATATTTGAAAAATAAATTACAAGATTAAAAAAAAGAAAGCTGGCTGGGCAGAGGTAGGAAGCAAGTCAGAAAGCACTGTTCCCTCCATTGTTCTGTTGGTTCGTTGGTTGGTTGCTTGTTTTGTTTTTATTTTTTACTTCAGTTCATGCTTCCATGTTTCTGCCTGAGTTTCTGTCCTGACTTTGTCTATCATTGGCAAGGAAGTGCAAACTAGATAAACCTTTCATCCCCCAAGTTATTTTACTCAGTGTTTGCATCCCAGTGACTGAGTCAACTACAACTTCAGTAATCATTTTTGAAGTCTCAAAAACAAATGTTGATGACAAACCTGGATTCTTGTAACTCTTATTAATATGATCAAAGAGAGCTCGCTCTGTGGTCTCCCTCTTCAGGCCACACCTAAACGGTAGTTCAAATTTATTGGCCATGCCCATAGACCCTAATTGCCTACCTTTTTAGCAGATTCTCTCTCTCTTTCTGTGTGTGTGTGTGTGTGTGTGTGTGTGTGTGTGTGTGTATGTACAGCATAAATGTAGTGGTCAGACGACAACTTGGACTCACTTCTCTGCTTCCATCACGTGAGTTTTGAGAATCAAATCTAGATCATCGGGCTTGGTGGTTAAGAGCCTTTATTTGCTGAGCCATCTCACTGACCCTAAATTCTTTTTAATGTATTTTATTATTATCGTGTAACTTGGTTATTTCTCTGCTTTCTTGTATTTTCTAAATTTCATCATGGGAGCCTCGTCATGTTGACTGCTGTGTCTTTTAACATGTTCACTGATCTTGAGAGCCTCCTGCTTTGGGTATAGTGAAGGATTTTAGACTTGTCTTTAGTCTATTCCAGAGAAGGAGACTCTTCTTAAAGGAGCTTTCCCACCTTCCCATGTTTTTCTAAGTGAAGGATGATGCTTACAAATTCTAATTGGTGTGCTTGTTATTCCTGTGTCACAGACTTTAGACTTTTGAGTATAAGGCAAGAGAGGAAAGGACGTGCAAATGTGTTTGCATAAATATTTTGTGCCTATATTAATAGATATGCATATATCATAGATGAATATACATGTGTGTATATATGATATTCACGTATATGCATATTCATATATGCATATATATATAAAACACAAATTTATACTAGTGCCTAGGAAAATGTCATCACCACTAGGTGTTAATATGAATTGCTTGAAACATTATTGGCAATGTGACATTACTTATCATCCCATAGGCTACTTATTAATCATAACAAAAAGAGTAGTCTTGCAATGGAAAGATATGATAGACAACACATTAACTGAGTAATCAAACTTCTCATCAGTAATGCAACAAATCAATGTTGCAAGCCTGCTAATGTAACAAAATAGAAAGTCCAAGTGTTTAGTATGCATGTGAAAAATATTCAATCAGAAATTATCACATGGCAACTACCAGGATAATTTAAATGGTTAGCTAGGCATGATGGTATCTATTTGCTCTGTAATTTCAGGGTTCAAAGATAGAGGCAGGAAGATGTGGGGTCTAAGGCCACTCTCACCTCCAAAACAAGTCTGAAGTCATCCTGGGATACACAAGACTCTTTCAATCCCTCCCCTCCAAATTGTCTTAGATTTAACAACAGCTTCAAACTCTCTTTAACATGAAAATATAAATAAGGATGTTTTAATTTAGTTGTCAAAGAGACAACTAAATGCAATTTATGGTTTGGTATTAGGCCCAAAATATGCACCTGTGTGTTGGTAGGGAGATGAAGTTGGAGACAGCTGGGGAAATTGAATATAGATTTCACATGAAGTATTATTATTTATGTAAGTTAAATTTATTATGTTTGATAAGGTTAGTATGACTATATAGAAACATTTCTCATTTTTAGGAATTGTCTGCTAAAACCACTTGGGATAATTGCCCAATATCTGCAGTTTACCTTGAAATGCTTTCAGCAAATTATATAATGATTTGGTTCTTGTTTGCAGATTGAAATTTTTTTGTAACTGAATTTATGCAAATGATGTTCATTGTACTATTATTTTAATATTTTCAAAAAAGAAAAGAAATCTCAGTTGAGGGCAATATTTTCAAATAAACAAAATTAATAATCACCAATTAGTGAAATTTGCTTAAAATATACACTCTCATAAAGCTACAAGGGAAGAAATTAACTTTTTAAGATGAACCATTTTGGCCCCAGAGACCAGCACAGATGAGGGCGCAGTAGGTAAGAGAACTCCCCTCCTCATGTACTGGCCTGCAACAGTGGCCAGGTCTGCCCACAGCCCTCTATGCTCCACTTCCTCGGCGCTCCCCACACCTCAGTCCCCGGGCCTGTGCCATTTCCTAGGACCCACTGCTGTCTGTGGCTCCTGTACAGATCAGGGAGCACCAGTTCCCAGGCCTGCGCCATTTCCTGGGAGCCCCATGATCTGAGGCACCTGACACCAGCATGGATCAGGGAGCAGCAGGAAAGCAGCCATCTGGGACCCCAAGCTCTACCTACAACCCCACAGACCTATTCCCGTCGGAGACCACCAGGCCAGCTAATAACAGAGTCAACCAAATGCCCAGAGAACAGCACAAGGACACCAGCAACAAAAGCCAGGGCCGTATGATACCACCTGATACCACCAAAACTCAGCTATCCTACCACAGTAAGCCCTGACGATATTATCACACCGGAAGCACAAGAAAACGATCTTAAAGCTGAGGTTATGAAAATGATAGAGGCCTTAAAAGAAGAAAATAAATCCCTTAAAAAAAACTGCAAGGAAATACAGCTAAACAGGTGAAGGAACTGAATAAATCCCTTAAAGAAACACAAAAAAGGACAACCAAATGGAGAAGGAAAAATTAATAACACTGCCCAGGACCTAAAAATGGAAATAGAGGCAATAAAGAAAGCACAAGCCGACCCAAACCTGGAGATGGAAAACCTAGGAAAGAGAACAGGAACTACAAACACAAGCATCAATAACCGAAACTAGGGAACAGGACAGAAGCCTACCACAGAGGGCCTCTGAAAGACTCTACCCAGCAGGGTATTAAGGCAGATGCTGAGACACATAGCCAAACTTTGGGCAGAGTACAGGCAATCTTATGAAAGAAGAAGGAGATAGAAAGACCTAGAGGGGACAGGAGCTCCATAAGGAGAGCAACAGAACCAAAAAATCTGGCCCTAAGGGTCTTTTCTGAGACTGATACTCCAACCAAGGACCATGCATGGAGATAACCTAGAACCCCTGCACAGATGTAGCCCATGGCAGCTCAGTGTCCAAGTGGGTACCCTAGTAAGGACAACAGGGGCTGTCTCTGACATGAACTCAGTGGCCTGCTCTTTGATCACCTACCCCTGGGTGGGAGAGCAGCCTTACCAGGCCACAGAGGAAGACAATGCAACCAATCCTGATGAGACCTGATAGGCTAGGGTCGTTGAATGGAAGGGGAGGAGGACCTCCCCTATCAGTGGACTGGAGGAGGGGCATTGGACTAGAGGAGGGAGGGAAGGATTGGGAGGAGATGAAGGAGGGAGCTACAGCTGGGATACAAAGTGAATAAATTGTGATTAATAAAAAGTAAATTACTTAGAAACAAAAAGATAAAAACAGATAATTTACTTTTGCCTGAATATCATATAAACAAATCATTACGATTTTTTAAATCTAGCTTCTTATACAGTTAAAAATGATTTTGAAATAAAAAAACAGAATACAAGAGATGAAAATGAGAATCTCAGGTGTAGAAGATATAACTGAAGAAACTGATACATCAGTCAACGAAAATATCAAATCTAAAAAGTTTCTGACACAAGACATCCAAGAAATCTGGGACAATATGAAAAGACCAAACCTAAGAAGAAGAAAGACTTCAAACTCCAAGGCCCAGAAAATATTTTTAACAAAAATCATAGAAGAAAGCTTCCTCAACCCAAAGACAGAAATGCCTATAAACACACAAGAAGCCTACAGAACACCAAATAGATTAGACCAGAAAAGAAAATCCTCTGGTCACATAATCAAAACACTAAATGTACAGAAGAAAGAAAGAATGTTAAAAGCTGCACGGGAAAAACACCAAGTCACATATAAAGTCAAACCTATCAGAATTACACCTGACTTCTCAACAGAGGCTATGAAAGGCAGAAGGACCTGGACATGTGTCATGCAGACACTAAGGGAGCATAGGTCTCAACCCAGACTACTATACCCAGCAAAACTTTTAATCACCATAGATGGAGAAAACAAAATATTCCATGACAAAACCAAGTTTAAACAGTACCTAGCCACAAACTCACTCCCAGTAGACAAGGAATGCACAGCCAACTCTCTGATCCTCTGGCTCTTACACTCTTTCTGCTCCCTCTTTCATAATGATCGCTGAGCCTGAGGCATTGCAGTTGTTCCAGTTTTCTTGCCTACTAGGAGCATCAGAAGGTACACCCAGAAATTCTCACCAACATGACTTCCTAAAGGAGGGCTGAACAAGGACAGCAAAAATAGACATGCTGACATGGATGGGGGTGGGGGTTAGGGTGGAGGGGAGTAGGTAGGGGAGCCCAGGAGGCCTCAAGCCTACACAGAGAACTAGAGACAGCAAAGAAAGGCCGAGAGCAGGCAGAACAGTCCATCCCCCCCCCCGCCCCCTGCCACATGGAAGGGCATAGGAACTGCTTGTCCAATATTAATTTGTTTGGAAACTGTTGTTTTCTTTGTCACTCTCTGGCTTTAGTTATCTGCGGTGTCCTTTCTCTCGTCTTTCTCTCTCTCTTTCCTCTCTCTCTGACTTTAGTTGTCTGCAGGGTCCTCTCTCTCTCCCTGCTCTCATACCCAGCAATGCTGCTGTGGTGCCTGTGTATCACAGCTTCTGTCCCACAGGCCTATCTTCCCCTTGCAGGCTTGGATTTTCAGAATCTTTATCTCATGGAAGGAAGTTGCCAGCCTATAGATCATTTTTTAAAAGGAAAGATAATCTAGGAGATTTGAGTGTGTATGAATTATTGAAACAGATGGCAAGTTCTTGAGCAGGTCCCCAGGAAGCAAAGTGTTACAACTTTCCAAAGAGCGAGCATCTAAGTGTCCAACCTGCTTCTCCACTGGAGTCCTTTGGAGTGCTACTCAGTTTAAATCCTGTGTCTGGGTTTATTTTCCATGAACACTGAAAACTTCAGGCTGTTTTTGTTTGTTTTGTTTTGTTGAAGGTAGATTTTCTCTGTGTAGCCTTGGCTGTCCTGGACTCACTTTGTAGACCAGGCTGGCCTTGAACTCACAGAGATCTGCCTGCCTCTGCCTCCCCATGTGCTGGGATTACAGGCATGTGCCACTTAGTCCAGCATTAGAACACATTCTACTTAAACTTTTTACTGCATTATTTATTTGTGCATGTGTAAGTATGTGCATGTCACAGAAGACAACTTTTGTTTGTTCTCTCCCTCTGCCATGTGGGTTCAGGGGATGAAACACAGGTACTCAGAGATGAGGCAAACACCTATCTGCTGAGCCATCATATTTGCTCCACCTTTATTTATTGATTTTTTTTTTTTTTTTTTTTTTTTTTTTTTTAGTGTGAGAAAGTCTAAAGCATGTCTGGTAACTCGTGTCGAACTTTTTTT
>NW_026592510.1:7265047-7285423 GCF_907164565.1 Psammomys obesus | reverse complement strand
AGGGGGAGGGAGAGAGGGGGAGGGAGGGGGAGAGAGGGGGGAGAGAGAGAAAGAAAAAAGAAAGGAAGAAAGAAAAAAGAAAGGAAGAAAGAAAAAGGGTGAAAAAGGTCAAATGAAGGACTAGAAAACTTAAGATCCTGATACCTGTGCCGCTTACTGAGAATGAAATAATAAAGAGTATGACCACCTGTGTGTTTGCCCACCTCAGCTGAGGTCAAGGTTCAATTATTTCCAGACTAGAGTTCAAGGAATTAAGAGACACTAGAGATGAGCTTAAGCTGAGTTTCTTTTAAAACTGGGTTACAGTCTTCCTTCCCTTGGTGCATGCTCAACTTCCTGTAAACTGTGCCTTCCACAGCTGGCCATGTCACTGGCTGCTACATTGGGTTTTCAGAGTGACAGAATATAGGGATATAAATTTGCTCATTCTTTGAAGAGAAAGAAGAATGAAGGAGGCATAAAACTTTTTTAATATAATTTTTATTTATTACAATTTATTCACTTTGTATCCCAGCTGTAGCCCCCTCCCTCTTCCTCTCCCAATCCTGCCCTCCCTCCCATGCTCCTTCCCCAGTCCACTGATAGGGGAGGTCCTCCTCCCCTTCCATCTGACCCTAGCCTATCAGGTCTCATCAGGACTGTCTTTCATAGTCTTCCTCTGTGGCCTGGTAAGGCTGCCCCCCACCTCAGGGGGAGGTGATCAAAGAGCCAGCCACTGTTCCCCTTTTTAGGGAACCCACTTGGACACTGAGCTGCCATGGGCTACATCTGAGCAGTTCTAGTTTATCTCCACACATGGTCCTTGGTTGGAGTATCCATCTCAGAAAAGAACCCTGTGCCCAGATTTTCTAGTTCTGTTGCTGTCCTTGTGGAACTCCAGACCCTTCCAGGTCTTTCTATCTCCCCTTCTTTCATAAGATTCTCTGCACTCTGCACAAAGTTTGGCTATGAGTCTCAACATCTGCTTTGATACCCTGCTGGGTAGAGTCTTTCAGAGGCCCTCTGTGGTAGGCTCCTTCTCATTTCTAGTGATAATGCTTTGCTGCTAAGTCAGGGGAACCAAGTTCTGAATTCAAGTTTCTGAGCTAATGTGGACTTTCTTTTTTTTTAAACCAGTAAAATGTTTTACTAATAGTATTATAATACCATTTATAATGCATTTTGTAATTTTATAATGCCATTAACAAAATATTTTATTGCTATATTTTCAAAGTCTATGATTTATCTTTAACATTAGTTTTTTAAAATTAATTTTTATTAAATTACAATTTATTCATTTTATATCCCTGCTGTAGCCCCTTCCCTTGTCCCCTCCCAACCTCACCCACTCTACCTCTTCTCCTCCCATGCCCCTCCCCTAGTCCACTGATAGGGGAGGTCCTCCTCTCCTTTCATCTGACCCTAGCCTATCAGGTCTCATCAGGACTGGCTGCATTGTCTTCCTCTGTGGCTTAGTAAGGCTGCCACCCCCCACCCCCAATCAGCAGGAGGTGGTCAAAGAGACAGCCCCTGTTTCCCTTACTAGGGACCCACTTGGACACTGAGCTGCCATGGGCTACATCTGTGCAGGAAATCAATCTGGCACTTTCTCAGACAATTAGGAATAGTGCTACTTCAAGATCCAGCTACACCACTCCTAGGCATATATCCAAAATATGCTCAAGTATACAACAAGGACATTTGCTCAACCATATTCGTAGCAGCTTTATTTGTAATAGCCAGAATCTGGAAACAACCCAGATGTCCCTCAGTGGAGGAATGGATGCAGAAATTGTGGTGTATTTACACAGTGGAATACTACTTAGTAGTTAAAAACAAGGAAATCATGAAATTTGCAGGCTAATGTGGACTTTCACAAGCCCGTGTGAGGATGAAGGCAAAAAATTTAATACTTCAACTCTGAGGACAGAAATTATTGATAGTGGCAAACAAACTTTATAATTAGTACGACTATTAATCTTTTAGAGTTTCTAAAGCTCATGCCATGACCCAAGACATTCAGTCACAATGTGTGTGGCAACCTGGATCATTTTCAGTTGCCCAGGTGACGCCAATGTGAAGCCAAGCGTGAAGAACCATTGCTAAGAGCCTTATCATGGCATTTGCTTCAGTTTGGCTGGGGGCCAGTGCCTAAGAGTTCCAGTCTAGGGGCTGGAATGTTTCACATCCCCTTAAAAAAGAGATACAAACCAAAATAAGGCAACCGATTTATTAAGGTTTTGTGAAATCCATCATCTAATCATTAGAAAAGTACACAAAAAAAATAAGAGTATTTTATGTGAAGAAAATACTTTCAAATTGCTTCAAATTACTTTCAAAATATTTTAATATTTTGTGCCTGATATTTGGATTAGAATTGTATTTGCACAATATTCTCCAGATTCAGCAGCAATTACAAATAATAGTAAAGTTGAAAACTATTTTGTGTAATCTTTATTTATTAGTATATTTGTGTACATGATAATCAAAATTAGCAGATCAGAAATAGAAATATAAAATTAGTAAAAATGAAGTTTTAAAGTTTTAATTCAATAAAATATTCTATTACAGGAGAAAGAAATGTGATATTTCAACTGGGCTTTTGCTTCTTTTTTGTATCTTATGACTAATACAGGGGTAAATCTGTTCATGGGAAGCAAAGTGGGAGTTTATTGATTCTTTTAGCACACTTAAAAGCAGCTATTATAAGAAAGCCCAGAACTATTAGTTTTATATAGAAGAATGAACTAAATCTTTATGTTCATAAGATTAAAGTTTGAGGATGATATCCATTTAATAAGTATGAATAGTTTTGCTAGTGTTGGAGTAAGAGCCAGGAAAGGGAGTTAAGGAGAGGAAAAAGCATGCCTGATTTAACCTGGGATAAAATAGGGTCAGGACAGGCTGTCCTTAGAGAAGAGGTGACTATTAGAAGAAAATAGAAGGGGCTCCAGCTAAGCACCATCATCGCTTGTTTCTCTGTCTTCCATTCCAATTTTGAGATTAGGCAAAAATGGGTTTTCTTTTAAAAGTATCTGCAGAAAGAGGAAAGCCCAGAACCTGTCCCCCAAATAAATAGTATATTTGACAGTATTCTCACCAATGTCTTTGAGGTCACCAGCATCCATATTTCATAAAGCATTCTTCTGTTTATTAGCCACGTGACATTGAGCCATCGGTTTGTTCCCTTAGCATATCCTTTTCCCATTATCTTACTGATAGAAATGAAAACACCCACCTGCTGGGGATGCTTCCAGGCTTTGTTCTAACATTTACTCCCTGTGTGCCTAACCACACTGCAGGGAGTGAAGCATTTCAGTTAAAGCTATATAGTAATGGGTTCCAAAGTTAACTGTCTAGCACAAGTCAAAGGAAGAGCTTTAAAAACCACAGCCTCAAAGTTCCAATCCCAAGAAAGTCCGGCTAAGTAGGTTTTGGAATGGGCCAGAGCTTCTTTAGTTCAAAAAGTTGTCTGGGTGTTTCAAATGATGGAGTTATAGCATTCCCAACCAATGAGTCCTCTGGATCAGTGCTCTCTTGGGGACATGCTGAAGGCATGTACATAATGTAGGTCTATGTTTAGCTTTTTGAGGAATTTTCATGCCTGTTCACACAGTGTCTAGGCTAGTGTATATTACCACAAACAGGAAATGGGTGTTTCTTCTATCTTCACCCCCACTACTGATATATATATATATATATATATATATATATATATATATATATATATATCTGTGTGTATGTATATATATTTATGGATTTTAGTGAAACTTTACAATCAGTAACTTTAGGCATTAGATTATTATAAGTTAGCATGTAGTCATTTTAAAGTAACTAATAAATTACATCGAACTTCAGGAATATGGGAAGTGGTTATACTTTGATGGTGGCCCTGTTCTGAACTTCCTTAAGATTTTCTCAAGTCTCTGGGATAGTACAGGTGAAGTTTATCCAAATGTCTGTTCTAGACTTGCACAACCGTGAGGTCCTTGTAAGTTTAGTTTTTTACTGTGGCATGGATATTAGGAACTCAACTAGGCCTTGAATGATTAAAAAGTGGCAAATAGATTATGTAGCTGCCTCAATCCAGAATGCTCCTGATACTGATTCCCTCGTTGGTTGGTATAATGAAACCTCTTGTTGCCAAGAAAAGGCATGATTACATGGTCCTGGAAACTTCATCAAAGGTGAAAGATGTCCAAACCATAACTCCGTCCCCTCATTGCCGTTGTCTGAACGCTGGCACCTGCCATTGCCTCTTAAAGTATATATTGTGCAGGAGGTCATAGAACTTACTGTGTTCTCCAGGGAAACTCCAGTTGATGTTATACTAGATGTTTGCCATAGTACAAACATCGTGGTCACACGGGTAGAGACCCTACAATATTGGAGACCATTAAGAGATCTGATCTCTGTGGAGCAACTGTCTTCACAGTTATCACGGTCACAGCACGCCTCAGCTGTGTATTTGAGCTCATAGGGGGCACTATAGGTGCTGTTTCTTACAGAAGTGCTGACACTATGCACTTTTATGGCCCATGTGGGTCAGTGGCTTCACTTGAGTTGGTAAGGTCAGGTCAGCCAATTAGACTAAATCGGGTGCATTGCCCAAACCAGTAGTTCCCGAAATACTTGGTCCAGCAGTGTGTCCACTAGTTGAATTGCTTTCAAACTAGTTAACAAAGCAATAGTTAATATCTTAGAGGCAATATGTCTGCCTCCTGTAAGGGTTTGCAAGTCAAGAAAGGGTAATTCTGGATGGAATAGAGAGACTGGATGGAGGGGAGCATTGGCGCCAATGATTAATTTTCTTCAGCATTACCTTGAAAGGCATTAGGTGATGTGTGCTCGTCGCTGGTATCCTTTAAGGCACAAGGAGGAGGGATGTCTGTGTTCTTAGGCGTGTAGAGTATAAATTTGAAACATTAGGTGTTTCCTTAGTTCTGGTTTATAATTAGTTTCTGTTTCACCCTTTGTTCACCTCCTGTGAGTCACCCTTGCTGTGTACACAATTCAAGAAAAGAAAAACAACAAGAAGGAATGATGTCAGTAGCTAAGGGCAAGTTATCAAATGAAATGTAACTATATGAAAGAAAGAAAAGGAAAGAAAGAGAGAGAAAGAAAGAAAGAAAGAAAGAAAGAAAGAAAGAAAGAAAGAAAGAACAAGAAAAAGAAAGCTTGTTTCCGAGTTTCACTGGTAATAGACCAGACCCTGAGCATGCTGGGAACGCTGGTGCATTTGTTTGTTTTAAACATTTTCTGCAGTAGGCCATTTCAGTGTCAGGACATGGGAGCACTTGGCACTCCTTGATCAAGAAATGATTGAGACTGAAGAAAAAAAAAAAAACCTGTGAAATGTACAGAATCCCATGGTTAAATATGTTCCATCCTTTTTGCTGTCTCCAGCTTTCTGTTTACGTTAGCTATAAAATTCCAGCTCCTAGCCAGTAACATGGCAAGCCAAGCTGTCTAAAAGCTTAACTCTCTCCTCAGGAGAAGGGGGAGACTTTTCTTCACAAATGAAGCTGTCTGAACTAAAGTCCATGTCCTGCTCCAGCAGTTTTATGTATTCGTGTAACTTGTATTTCCTTTCAATTCATCACAACTTAGAGTTAACAACATAAACGTGGAATCAGGATCAGAGGGGGAAATGAGGATGTGAAAACATAATTGTGACATGTTTTTCTTTGCCCATTTTCTCTCCCTGTTTTAGATTTTAATATGTTCCGTTTTATTATAATCTCAGTAAAATCGACATGGCTTCCCCTGTGGTGCTTTCTGCATCCCGCCCTTCTTTAACAAGTACTCTGCTATCTGCTTAGCATGCCTGGAAAGTAATGTGCTCAGCAAGTGGAGGACTTTTGTCTCTCTCTTTATTTCGGAGAAAAATCTGTGAGAGTTCACTAGGAACTAACAGCGATTATCCTAGTTGGAATGTAACTTATCAGGAAGTTCGTATGGAAAACAGGAGTTCCCCACTCTACCTTTAGAATGAATAATATCTTACATGATTGACAGAGAACAAAAAGAGATTAAGTCATTCCCATCATTCTACCTTCCATATAGGTCAGGTAGAATCAGAATCAGGTAGAATTAGGTAACTGATGTTCCCATAATATCACGTATGCTTTACAACACGCTGGTTTCTAATGTCCACCTGTGGAGAAGTTCTGATCATTTCTACCCAGTATTTTAATGATTGCGTAGTTATAGCGGCATACACACATTACCTACACATTTCTGCTCTGGTGTACATTTAATCTGTTTATGACTTTTGCTACTATGCCATTGAAGATAAACTTTTACACAGCTACAGTTATGTTCTTAAGATAAATTTCTAGAAATCAGATTGTTATATGAAAGACCGTTTTCACCTCAAGCATGTGCCACGTTGCTTTTCAGAAAAAGGGGGTCATTGCTTTCCCTACCAGTTGCACTTAGATTTCTCTACCCAGGCCAGATGTAGATGTACAGTCTCTGCTTCTTTAAGCAGGAATTTATTTAATTTAACATTTAGGATTCTTACAGCCAGACAGAACATACTGAACACCGTTAAAGCGCTTCATATCGACTTTCATATTAACACTGCAATGAGTGCTTCTGTTACAAGATGACATTTTAAATTACTCTGACATAACAACAGCGTACAAATAGAACCTCGAATTTGCACAGCAATTAAAGTGCAATCCACAGTTAAGTTATCCTCGTGTCTACAATGCCATACCGAAGCTCATGGTATCCCCACGCCACTGTCCTGTAAGCTTTCTTGGTTTGTTTGGAACACAGGCACATACACATGTTTTGGGCTGTATGTTACATGTTACCTTTCTCACACACACTCTCCATTGTGGGAGACTTTTATAAGCTATACGCTACGTACTTTTTGGACATGATTTCTTCAAGATCTGATCAACCCTTGGACCATTGGCACACACACCAGTCCACAGTGCAGACCGAACAGGAGATGAGTTCACTGGTGTGAAGGGACTTGTCCATAGCAGTCCAAGCACGTGAATCCTCTGCAGCACGCTACACACGTTGGTGCTGTCTTCCTGAGAAGTTGTTCCACGACACAGGTTTACGATGTCTTGTTTGGATGGGAAATGCCCCATAGGCTCACCTGAATGCCTGGTCTCCAGCTGGTAGTGCTGTGTGGAGGAACTGTGAGCCCTTTAGGAGCTGGGGCATGGCTAGAAGTGGGTCAGTGTGTGTATAGCCCGACCCCACATCTGGCTCACTCTGATTTCTGAGCAAGTGCCAGCCAGCCTTTGGCTCTCACCACCATGCCTTCCTTACCAGCTGCCACGTCTCCCCTGCCACACAGACTGTCCCTCTGGAGTTGAAAGCCATAATCAAACCTTTGCCCATTAAGTTGTTTTATTCAGAGTATTTTATCATAGTAACAGAAGAGAAAGTAAACCAGATGGTGAACATTTTAACACACTCTAGTGCACTTGAGTGATGTGTTTCTTTTGCATTAATGTGACTATCCTAGGTTAGTTAGTTAGTGACCTAGTCATTTACAGTTTGGCCACCAAACACAGTAAGCATGAACAAAATAGAAAGAAAAAGGAAGGCAATATTCAGAATACTGTGTGTTCGTCTGTTTTTCATTTGCTATGAAATGTCTCCATCAAGCTCATGTTTTGAATACTTGATCCCCAGCTGGTGGAACTATTTTGGGAGGCGGAAGAAAGCTACAGTGTGGGATCTAACTGAAGGAAGTGGGCCACTGGGAATGATTCCTGGTGGTACGTTATCCTTGACCACTTGACCTCGTCCTATCTCTCTACTTCCTGCCCAACACGATTGACGAACTCCCCCCTCCCCCCACCAGCCAAGCCTGGTGGCAGATACTAATTCCAACACTTAGAAGTCAGGGTCAGAAGGATCTGGAGTTCAAGACGGTTGATGCCACTCTAGGGTACACAAGCCTCTCTCTCAAAAAAAGAAAAGCAAGTGATGAAGAAAAAAGGAAATAGATTTCCTTCACAAAGCATCCTTGCTCTTTGCAATGTTCTGTCCAGCTGCTGGAGGGCAAGAAACCGTAAGTCCTGTGAAAGTGATCAGAATAAACAGATAATTTCCTCTCACAGGTCGCTCAGTCAGGCATTCCATCATCGAAGGGACACATCATCATAATCCACTCAATTAACGTATCTTCAACCCCTGTAAGAAGGTATAACTACAGCACTTTAACAAGGCAAACGGCATATTTTCTGGGGTTTAGGTTTTACTCATAGTTCTCAACACACGGAACAGACAGCCCAAGCCAACATACTTGGCTTCCACAACAGAGCCTTGCTCGACCACACACACGTGGCTCAGGTGACTAGACACGTTAGTACTTCCTCATTCTTCTGGAATCCATGTGGAACAATTGTGGCAAAACCACCTTTCTCCAGGGACACATGGTGCCTCTTTTTTTTTGATAAGTTTGGGTCTCTGATCGTAATCGTAGGAAGAGAGAGAGACATCTGCACTGTTTGACATAGTGATTGCTTGAAGAAATCTTCCCCAACCAGTGAAACCCCTCATGGTTCAACCAGATTCTGTCATCTGCTTTTAATTTGAACTTCAGAGCATCACAGATATGTGAAAGGTTTCAATATAAGATTCTTTTTAATTTTTTTTTTTGCCCATAAGGAGAAAGTTGTAAAATATTGTAGAATGTAATATTGAGTTATGCTTAGCCGTGTTTCATGTCTTTTCCTAAGTTTGGGTTTTTTTTTTTTAATGTGGAATTTGCTTAATAATTTACATTAGCATGTGGCTGGATGCCACCACTCTCACAAAGATAACTGCGTAGGATCTGGAGACACACAGGCGTCGCTCAGTGATGAAGACTATGCTGAGTGTTCGCAAGAGTCTTTTTCCACCACTGCCCACCAGGGCTGGGGCTGTGGGAACATGCAGGCATGAAAGATTTTGATGTAGTTTCTGGGTCTCATGCTTGCAGAGTGGGTGCTCTTAGCCCTTCAGCCATCTATGTACACTTTCAGACGGTGGATCCTCCTCTTATTCCTGGCATCAGATTAAACTAAGATTATAGCCCTGAAAACACACACACCACACACACACACACACACACACACACACACACACACACACACACAAGTAACACACAGACTGAACAGGTTACATTTTGGAACATATATGTATATGCATATATGGGTGTTAGAAAAATTAGTGGAACAAAAGAGGCCATGAATTTCAAAGAGCAGGGAGAAGTATAGGGGAGGGTTTGAAGGAGAGGGCAAATAGAATAGACAACTGTTTGTGGAGAAGCGGTGGAAGAGAGGGAACAGGACTGGATCCTACAATAGATGTTCTCTGAAAGACTCCACCCAGCAAGGGATAGACGCAGATGCTGAAACTCACAGCCAAACTTTGGGAAGAGCTGAGAGAGTCTTATAGAAGAATGGGGGGGGGGAGAATAGAAGGACCCGGAGGGGACAAGGAGCACCACAAGAAGACTGACAGGGGCAACAAATCTGGGCCCAGAAGGGGTTGGGGTCTTGCAGAGACTGATGCACCAACCATGGACCATGAATGGAGAGGACCTAGGTTCCCTGGTCGGATGTAGCACATGGCAGCTCAGTTTCCATGTGGATCCCTAGTATGGGGAGCAGGGGCTGTTTCTGACATGGACTCTGTTATCTGTTTCTGGATCACTTCCCTATTGTGGGGGGGTACCTGCCAGGTCACACAGGAAGAGGATGCAGGCAGTCCTGAGGAAACTTGATAGGCTGGGATCAGATGGAAGGGGAGGAGGGCTCCCCCTTTCTGAGAACTAGGGGAGGGGAATAGAGGGAAAGAGGGTGGGACCAGGAAGAGATGAAGGAGAGGACATTGGGATGAAAAGTGAATAAATTAAAAAAAAATAAAGCTAAAAACATAAAAATATATAAAAAAAACTTTAAAAAGAAGAAAAATGTTTTTAAGTCTTCCAGTTGAACATGAAAAAGAGGTGAGAGTCTTGTGGTTTCAGTGTAACCACTTTAATATGAAAGAAGTTAGAGTAAGTTAACCTCCTAGTACAAGAGATTGGTGCCCACTGGAAAATTTTAAAAGCTTGTAACATACCAGACCTCGAGTAGGTAGAAAAAACATGGCATTCAATTTTCAATTTTGTGTCAAAATGCAATCATTATCCTATAACTCTACTGTGATGTAACAGGGGGATTTTATGCCCTGACACCATATTTATTAAAGTAATAACTCTGGAAACGACTTGGTTGCATCTTGGTGCCTGGTGGAGTAAATCAGAGGATGCCTTATGAATAATGCAACCAACAAAAAGGTTGAGTCACCTTCTTTTTACTATATAGGACAATAGACAAGATACTCAAAGCGGAGAGATGAAGGTGCAGGGCATTGGGTAGCCTATGGAAGCATAAATGACAAACTCACTGGTGAAATGTTCTTATGCACAAGCAGTCAAATACATTAAGAATCAAACACCACAAAACATTTGAACCATCTATCACATAAATTCTAGATTCCCTAAGATCCTGTTTAGGGCTTTCATAGTCTATAACTTTCCTCTTTATGTTTTATTAATAAGATAGTGATGGTCTTATTTTTTTTTAATCATCATATATATGTAGAATTTTTTCTTGGTACTATCCTTCTAAGTTCCCAGCTGGATGGGAAGAAGAGGTTAACTGACCAATTTCTCTGGCCCCATCCTGAAAGGTCAACAGGAAGGAGACCCTGGTTAATACAGAGAAGGACATTCCCACTCCAGCTGTCCCCTGCAGAAAGGATCTAGTAACCAGAGTGCATGAAAAATCTGCCCTATTTCCCTCCCAGAAGGCCCTTCTTTGTCCTGTTTCATTAAAAAAAAAAAAAAAATCCCATTTCCTTTCTTCTTCTTCTGTGTTATTGAAGTCAGCAGGCCTTGGAATCATTGCCTGGCATATTAGGCAATGAACACACTTAGGAAAAGATTTCCTCTGGGTGAAGAAGCAGAGACCTGTGGACCAAAGGGACACAACTAGAGACACCCTGCCAGGCCACCTCTCAGCAAGGCAACAGAGTACATGCGCTATTGCAAGACTCCCTTGAAAATTAACCACTTCCGGGAACACAGACACCAATGCATACTCTAGGACATCTTTGCTATTTAAGGAAATGTGGGGACAATCGGTCAGTCACGACTATCCTTTGAATAGTGAACCCAGTGTTTTGTGGTTTTGATGCAGACTTTCAGAATACTACAGAATAAACAAATTAGAAAGCTTATTTTGTCCTTCCCCCAATACAAATGTTAAATTTAGCAAGGAAACATAACAAAATTTAATTTGGGGATTTCTTTTATAAAACCATATATAAATATCTTCCAATCAATGTAATACAGGTGAAGCAAAAATTGAAATGATCGCTTGACAAGGGAAAAAAAAAGGGAAGCATTTTAGAATTTTTGACTATTTAGTAATTATTTTAAAATCAAAGTAATTAAAATTTTTTTGTATGCCAGAGTATCTAAAATAGTGTGGCTCAATTATTTGGCTTAAATGTACTTGTTCACCATGTTTCTGCACAACTTCTTCATTTTTTTTCTGCCCATTATTAAGTACTTTGAAATAACTTTCTTGGACATCCCCTCCCTTCCAATAACTATTGGGCATTTAGATAAGTTTTAATTTGTTGGAAACTATTTTTGTTGATGCTATTTTGAAACTGAGCATCACTCAGTAGCCGAAGTTGGCCTGGATCTCATTAGGTTGGCTAGTGAATCAACGGGCATTCCTCCTGCCTCAGTCTCCAAAATTCTGGGATTACAGGATTATAAACCACCAGCAGCACCTGGTAGAGAAGTATTTTTGAAAGTAGTAATATCAGAGTCAAACCCATATTACCATAACCATTCCAGTTTATCAATGTAGAATATATTCTCTTTAAAGTTATTCAAACATAGACAATGTGCCTTGTCAGTTTAAAACATCATCCATACCTGCATACAACACACACAGAATTCCACAATGTATCTATGCTTGTGACATTTCATGACTATTAAATGTTAAATTTTATTTCAAGGACTGTCACAGCTGAGAGAGAGGAGAGGAGACGGAGGGAGAGAGAGAAAAGAGAGAGAGAGAGAGAGAGAGAGAGCCAGAGCCTAAGCAAAGACAGCACATCTCAGGAAATAAACTAGGATTTTCATGTTAAATTTTTGATACCAAACACTGACTATTCCTTGCATTCTACATTCTAAAAACAAGAGAAGAAAAGTTTACACATTTAGGAATTGTAGGCTGAAATTACTTCAATATAGAATATTTATGAGTTAAGACAATCAATGTGTACAAAAATTTACATGCAAGAGAAGCAAAGACAATGTAGCACCTCTAGAAAAATAATTAAAGGTTTCGCTGCATTTACAGGTAAGTGCCACACTGCGGGTTTACAACACAGTAATTTACTGCAATCACAGGGGAGTTCCATCACGAAACAAAGTCCTTACACTCCAGAGGTTTTGGCAAGTTATTATCGGAATGCTTAACTATACGCTGAAGATTCGTACATCCTTGGGCTTGAGCTGACAAATCATAAAGGATTTTTCATAGCATATATTAGGTAAAGGAGTCCGTCCCATTAGACTCGTTGGCTTAGTGTCTCTGACAGGTGTGGAGCCTGGAAGAATTGCTGGCTTGGTGATGGTCTCTCTGCATCCTGCAGGCCAGCCCTTCCCCACAGTAACAGCGCTGGAATATCTCCAGCCCGTGGGAGCCTTTCCTCCTGTGCTTGGTACACACCTGACCTTCTTTGAGGACAGGTTTACAAATCTTGGACCAGAAGTGTCTTGCACAGCACAGCCCCGTGGCGCAGTCTGATGATCTCAGGCAGACGGAGCCTTCTTGTCCTGTGATGGAGACAGGAGGAAAATGACTGTTATGGCTAGGCCTTGTACCTTTTTTCGTTGAGAGAACTCGAAATGCACGCCTGGTATGCTAAATGTGGGGGGGGGGGACGAGTCTTAAGGCCTTTGACCTACCTTTGCTGTGATATATTTTCGAAGCAAGGGTGGTTCTTCGGGAACCATCCAAGGTGCTGTGGTCGTTACCCAAGTTTTCAATGATGCTTTCCTCGATTTCCCCTCGAGGTGAATGGCTGTGGTCAGAAGGCATGCATATTCCTAAGGAAGCGAGAAAGAGTGATTAATCCCCAGGCTGTGGTGTATTGCTGCTGATAGCCATGACAGGAGCAGGAGCAGTCTATAGTGTCACGTCGGCGGGAGACACCTTACCGCCTCTCTGGTCAACAGAACTCCCCAGAGAGACCTGCATCAGTGGGTACACCATTCACTCATATGCAACACCCCAGTATAGCCATTGAAAATGCTTTCCCACTAATTGTGGTGGCGGCAGCAGTGATATTTCTGTCCGTTTTAATATTACCCTTTGGGGTAGGAAAAAGAAATTCAGTTAAAAAAAAAAAAACAAAAAACAGAAACTTCTCTGCTCTGGGTGCTAACTGCGCAGTGCAGTTCCAGCTGCCTGGACGACTACGGGTTTCACCCGCCAGTTACTTTAGTGTATAATTTCGATATTACAGAGATTTAGTGAGTTCACTCTGGAATGCTGCCGTGCCCCAGGAAGTTAGCCACCCTGTGAGTTTATTTCTGGAGACTTCTTTGAGACATTAACATTTTGCGGATCTGTGGTCTCTACCCTGAGAGTACTTCTTTGAAGGTAGTTGAGGGTGGAGGGAAGGGGGCGAAGGGGGGTAGAGCTAGGGGTTTAAGTGGCACAGAGATCTCTTTTAAAGGCTGGCCAGCAGAGATTAATCATCCTAGCCCGCCGTTGACAACACTTTAACATCTAGAGACCTTGAGAAAGAAGAGAGAGCCTGGCAAAGCCTTGGAGAGTCACCTTAAGGAAAAAAAAAAAAAATGGAAGTGGTAATAAAATGCCAAGGCTGGCTCCCTAGGTCTGCCTTTCAGAATGACCTCTCCCACTTTCTCAGGTGCCTTGAGGCTCCCTGAAGACAATTGTTTGATGGAAGGGTCCACTCTCACTCGGGTGAAGTGTTGTTAGATTATCCAGGGAGGCAGGGGAAGATAAACTTCCAGGGCCTCAAACACAAGCCAGTGAACACGTATTAGGAGAACCCTGGCATGATGAACACGGGTTTGCAGGTGGTGCCTTGTTGGCAGAACCAGAGCATTTCCGGGTGCACTCCTGGGTGGGCGCTCGGAGGCAGGGTAGTTCCGTAGTTCCCGTCTAAAAGGAGTCCAGGACTCACCGTTTTTGCAGTAATTCCCGGGGCAGCACATAGCGTGCCGCATGCAGCGTTTCCTGCGCTTTCTGCAAGCCAGACAGATTTGTATGCCTCCAACAGCCGCTGCCCCGCGGCTGGGCCCGGAGCAGTACTCATCAGTGCCGCACTCCTCATCCTCTGCGCAAGGGTAGGGCTGTGGGAAGGGAGCGGAGTGGTGAGCAACCCGGGCATCCTGGTGCCCACACCTTCAAGGTCCCCACCTGCCTTTCGAAGGCTCTCCAAGCCCATAGCCCCCGGTGCAGTGATTCCAAACACTCCCTAAATCTCACACACCCGGGATACTCCACGTCCTCTTCCCCGAGACCCCTTCAAGGATCACAACACCCTCCGATCCCCGAGACCCATCTCACCTGGTAGTTGTCAAGCGTCTGGTACTTGTTCCCGCCCTCGTACAGAACTCCCGGAGCCACGCTGACAGCCGAGCCCGGCTGCCCCGCAGCGCCACCCAGCGGTGGGGGCAGGTTCTTGATGGCGTTGGAGTTGATGATGACCGAGTTCAAGGTGGCGCTTGCTCCGAGCAGTGGGAGGCTGCAAAGAGCCACCGCTGTAAGCCCGACCAAGAGCCGGCCAGCTGCCACCGCGCACACCACCGTCATCTCAGAAGGACGCAGGCGGGAGGGAGTCAGGAAAAGAGAGGTCACTTTTGCACAGCAGCTGCAGAGTCCGGACGGAGGATCCCCAGCCGGTGGAGTCTCTGCTGCCAGGCGCACAGCTCTGCACCGCCACCGCCACCTCTGGCTGCCTTTATACTCGGGCCCTGAGCCGTCCCAGCCCCTCGGGGAAGACAACAAAGCCAGGATGGGATTTCAAAGCTCTGGGAGGAGCCGGGAGGGGGAGTGTTTGTGTATCGGAAGCAGGGAGGACTTTGACACTCTCCCCCTCGCCCCGCCCTTGCACTATAGTCCTTCTTGTCCAGCTCACCTTAGAGCTCCGGCTATCAGAGCGTTAGAGCCTAGCCTGGACTTTAATTAAAAAAAAAAAAAAAAAAAAAAGAGGGAGGAGGGACGGACGGACCAGCGCTTTGCCAGCTCCAGTACTCTGGTGTGGGGTTATTTCTATCTGAAACATTTTTTCGAGTTAAAGGTGATAGAATATATTATAAAACACCACTTTTCTCCCCTTCCCCTTACGCCTGCCCTCGCTTTCTGTGCCCGCAAATAATATTCAGTATTAAACTCAACTCCAGCAGTCGCTCAAAGGCTTTGTGAAAGGCCCAGGTGGCTCCTGTGAGTTGCTGATTAACCCTTTAGGGTTACGATTTGCAAATGAGGTTCTTGTCTTTTAAGTTTGTCTAGTTCCCCACCCCACACACACACACACACACACACACACGCACCAGGAGAAAAATGTGCAAAGACAAGAAAATTTGCACATCAAATGAGGATACCAAGGGAAGAACTAATTCGCTTTTGATGGTGAATTTGGAGGGGGAGGCGAGAGACTGGCGTTTGGAAATTAGATCAGGGGTGGAGGGAAGAGGGAAATAAGCTCCCGATAATCAAACTATTTAATGTGGTTCTTTGAATCTGGTCAATCCCAGCAGTAGATGAACTTGATTAAGCAGACACGTGAGATCAAAGTGGCCCTGAGCCAGAGCGGACAGGGTCCCCAAGCCGCGGTCAGTCCTCTTTCCCGGGTTCCCGGTTCCCAGCGGTGGGTTAATAGAAGGAGATAAGAACCCCGAAGGCTTAGCTCCCGACTTCCTCATTAGTGTTTGTATCGCTGAGCGGGTGAGGGCTCGCTTTTGATCCCCAATCAAACCTTGTCCAGGACAGGACAGGAGAAAGAACCTTCTGGGGTGATAGTAGACTACCCCCGGAAAAGGAGCGCTGAACCTAAAACAGAAGGAATGTGAAACAGCGCTGATGTGAGAATGCTGTGCTTATAAACTAGAGATAATTTAGTGAGAGAATAAAAGTTCTCTGTCCAGCCATCGCGATACTGAAAGAGACAGTTGTCCTGATACAACAAAAGATTAAAAAAAAAATGTGCGTTAATAACGATTGAGATCCGTGTGAGAAAACCAGCAACTGCTGTGCGAGACTGAGAAGGAGGGATGACTGGAAGTCACTGTTGAAGAGGGTGGGCTAAGATGTGTTCCCTTAGCTCCTGGATTGTCCATAACAGCCATTCCTGGGAAGGCCCCCAAATAGCTGAGGATAGCCTTAAACAAGTATAATCCTGAGGTTGAGCAAGGAAGGATTAAAACAACAACAACAACCACAGTTTAAAAATATCTGTTGGGTAGTTTTCAGAAATCAGAGTGTCTTCTCTGTAACTTTTAAGGTTGCCTCAGTTCTTTAACGGTGCCTCTACACGCAGTGATGTCTCTTCTCACCGGCAGACATTTAGAAGATTTTAAACCGAAGATGCTTTAAAGTTTTGTTTAAAAATTGAAAATTAGAAACAGTAAGGTGGGGTGGGGGACAAGTGGATGACAAGAACACAGATTTCCTTGGCTCCATAAAGACCTACCAGCCAGTCGACCTGGAGTTTGCAGAGGCCCTGGGGGAGATGGACTAGAAAAACAAAATGGCAGGAGATCTTGGTCTTATCACATAATAGTGATGTTAGTGATCAGAGTGTTGAGTGTCTTTCCATTTAAATTCAGATGACACTGGAGAGCAGGGAGTGAATCCTCTGCCTGTTTTAGGAAGTAAAGGGTCTTATTTTTTATGGACTTCTTTTCCTATTTAAATAATTCTAGAAGTACACCTATGCTAGCTAGCTACAGGCTCAGCCCTCTCCCTGGATTCTGAAGGAATGCCATCTGACAACACACCTACTCTTAACACACAGAACTTAGCTCACCAAGAGCTGGGACGCACAAATGAAATCAGGGGACTGGCTTTGGCACTCCCTACTCTTTATGCTCCTTCTGAAGGTGTGACTAGGTCCAGATCTGTGATCTTACTATGTGCTAAGGAGTCTACTTGGCATTACTTCAATAAAAGAAAAAAAATGGTCATAATGTTCACCTTCAAATTATTCAGGAAAAGAGTAAGCTCACGATGGGAAGGGTGAGAAATTTTGTAGGAGAAATTTGCCCTGTCCAGCACATTGTTCTTCATTTGTGAATACTTGCTCTGATTTAGCTTACTCCCGGGTGTCATAATCGGAAGGTAAAGATGGAAAGAGATGCTTACTGCTCCTTCAGTGCCAAAGAACACTCAGTGGGGCCCACTAAGAGCATTTTTTTTTCTTTCTAATACTCTGAAGGCAGCCTCCTTCCAGTCTCCCAGTAGCCTGATAAACACAGTATCAGGACACAGAGGGAGGTTTTTTTTTTATTTTTATTTTATTTTTTATTTTTTATTGTTGTTTTTTGGTTGGTTGTTTAGTTTTTGTTGATGTTCTTGTGATCTTTGTATTTTAAGACTGCTAGCACCTTTGTAGCCTGCTCTTGAGATTCTTTATTCCTGTTTCCTCCGTTGTTAGGGTTATAGGCATGTATCACCACATCTGGCTCAGTTTTGTTATTTAGGTAGATGATACTTGGTACTTATTGCCCAGGAGGGAAAAAAAAAGAAGAAAAATTCAAGAACTAAGACCACATATGATTGGCCTCAGGAAGTTGGAGGACATATTTCTTGGAGTCTCTTGCAGCTAGGTGGTGAAGTAGAGGGTTGTACACTTAGTATACTTTGCGTTCTAAAAGGCCTCTCGTTGGATGCGGTCTAAGTATGACCACAGTTATTACAATGCAGTTAATATTTTATATAAGATTTGAGACTAGAAGAACTGCTTAGCACAGTGGAATTGAACTCTGCAGCTCAGAGATGTAGTAAGACATGCCTTCCTTCTATCTTAAGCGTTGGGCAGCAGCATAGAATATTGGTTCATTTTATTCATTAGACAAATGACAAACAATATTTAAAGAAATGAAACACTGGGCTGTTTGCAAATTACTTTCCCACCTTTACTGTTTGGGGTTCTTCATTCCTCCCCCTCCCCTTGTCCTCTTCCCCCTCTTCCCTCTTTCTCTACTTGTCAAACTGAAGTTAGTGAATATGTGGACATTTCATATTTTTGTTGTTTTCTTCTTTTTTTCTTTTTTTGAGACATGGTGTCACTGTGTAGCCCTGGCTGTCCTGAAACTTGCACTGCAGACCAGGCTGGCCTTGAACAGAGATCCTCATGCCTCTGCCTCTTGGAATTAAAGGTGAATGCTACCACCAACCAACCTAACATTTCATTTTTGCTTCAATAAGAAAACACCATGTAAGTGTGGGGGGGGGTGTTGCCAACATCTTCCCTTGTGCCAATCTTGAACTAAGAGTAGTGATTTCCCGTTCCTGGTGTTTAATAAAATCACTATGCCTTTCTCCTTCACTTTTAAAAGATTCTTAGTGTCTATGTTCAACATTATGGAAGAGATTCAGCCGTTTAGACTCCCCTGAAATGGTAGATTTTTCTGTAGTACAAAAAAAAAAAAAAAAAAAAAGCAAGCAAGCAAGTGAGTTCACGATTACTACTTTAGTCAGTCCATGAAGACAGCCAGCCTAGACAAATTCAGCTTCAAGAGAGTGTATAAGCCGGCTCAGAAGATGGTGCTGGATCCATTGAAATGTAAACAGCATGGAGCTCAGAACCTTAGGAGGCTTGGCTAAAATCTGGTGAGACAGGCACCCAAGGAGGTTGGCTGCCTACATCTTTTCTGAGGTCCTGACACTCAGGAAGGTCTGTGATGGGTAGGGTCTAGGAGTTTAGCTGCCCCGAAATATCCCCCTGAAGGACTTCGTATTTCCGGTCATAACGATGGGGTAGTGCCAGGGGAGGATAGGGGATGAAGCCACCGGCTACAGAGGATTGAATTTTCCTCAGTGTCACTGGGTCCCGTCATTACCCTCTTTATTATACCAGCATCCTCCATGGGCTATGGCCAAATGGGCCCCATGCCACCACATGGGAAGGTAGGGCTGGCTTTTGGCACTGGACACTTCTAGGTGAAGACAGTCCCTTTGGGATTGCACAGCTAGCTTTCTTTTCATTTGTAAATATCATGCTGGGAAAACACGAGAGCCCCCTTCTGGCTACAAAAATAGTCTTTAAGCATTCTGGCCAAGGCCTTTTGTCTACAGGTTAAAGTCTTTCAGACAACCCGCAAGCTTTATTAAGCAATGCTGTGGACTCTGGTAACTTGCAAGCTTTATTAAGTCACTGCTGTGGACTCTGGTAACTTGCTGGTTTTGAAGAATGAAAACTAGGTTTCCCCAAATATGATGAACTGCATGACTACCTGATTTCCTAAAAGATGCGTGAAGAGGGAAGGTGGGAGAGAATGAATGAATGAATGAATGAATGAATGAATGAATGAATAGGTGTAAAGGGATGAATGGATTGATTTTGTTTCATTCCCAAACTGGTTGCAGCGCCGTGGAACTGACATCTTAACTACCTCCAAATTTCCAGCTAGTGGACTGTAATTAGGTCCTTGGCAGAATCAAGATGTAGGCTAGAAACAGTACTGACTTCTGGTAAGGGGCTGGAGCAAGGGTTCTTCCCTTTGAGCAAGACTAGGGGCTCGGGTCTGTGGCTGCATCCCCTTCCCGCCAGGGTGAGCCAAGAACCCCCCTTTGCCGAGTGCTTGCTCAGGCTCAGGCCGCTCAAGAGCTGTCGCTACCTTACAGTAGTGTAAAATGAAGCCTGCTTAACGACCCTTTGATGAGTGAAGATCAAACAGCCCAGGGTCCCGGGTCTTAATCAGCCTTGAGCCAGGTGGCATCACAAGGCGGGTTGCTGCTTCTATGGACTTTGTGTTGAGCAAATTCATCAGCGTAATCCCGTTGAAGCCCTGGCCTGGCCGCAAATCCCTTCACACTACACTGTTGCTGTGGGTCCGCGGTGTCAGATCTGGGGCAAATAAATCAGGGTTAATTAGAGGGGGGAGGGTAGAAGAGGAAAGGAGACAGGCAAGATTACTCCTCCAAAGGACCTCACTGCTGCGCTGGCTGGTGGGAACAATCTCGTTCCTCTGCTGCCCTCTGGTGGAATCCTGTTAGAAGTTCTTTGGGGGGGGGAGGAGCGTTTTTTGTTTTTTGTTTTTCGAGGTGTGTGGATGTGGATGTGTGTGTGTGTGTGTGTGTGTGTGTGTGTGTGTGTGTGTGTGTG
>NW_026592510.1:7175383-7265037 GCF_907164565.1 Psammomys obesus | reverse complement strand
GTGTGTGTGTGTGTGTGTGTGTGTGTGTGTGTGTGTGTGTGTGTGTGTACGCGCGCACATCTGTGCTTCCAAGTTCTGGGATTACAGGCGTGTGCCACCACTCCTGGCTGAAGGATGTTTTTATTTTCTACAGATAAGTGTAGGTACAGGTGGGTAGCCCCACCTCTCACACCGAAAATTGTTCGAAGCTAAATAGCCTCCCGCTCTTAATAGTCCACAATTGAGTAGAATATAGAATTATTTGAATCTTCACATAATAAAACAACGTATCATAGTGTCAACACCATAGTCTAAAGAATAAGGAGCTAGGGTCTGGCACACCGCTTCTCAGTGTTCAGTTATTCAGTCAGGTATACCAGAATTGCAAACCAGAATTTTGCATTCCTGGACTCTTCAGATTATAAGTGATACACTTTAGGAGAACCCTATGCTGAACACATTTTAGAAAAGCTCGTACATCTATAACCATTCTCATAACAACATTTTGGAAAATTAAAATATATGTCATTTGCTTCCATGAGAAAATGTTATTTTCAAATTTTCCATTTTCAAAAAGAATATTATCTAGGAGGCTTATGAGCAATACAGGCACGTAATAATTCCCACTATTAAGACTACTTTTTAAGAGTAAAGGATGACAGGGGATGTGAGAGACTCAACATTTATAGTGTACTAACTTTTAGATATAACAAGCGCTAATTATAAAATTATATAGCATCGTACTCATATTGTGCTTCAGATTATGTTTTCTAAGAATGGCTTTAAGGAAGTAAATTGACCTCCAACAAATGACCTCAAGAGGTTAATTTTTTTTTTTTTTTTCCTGTTGTTGCTTGGGACAAGGTCTTGCCATGTAGCCCAGACTTGTCTTGAGTTTGCAATCCTCTTCCCTCAAATTCTCAGTGTTGTCATTACAGGCCTGCACCACCTGGCCTGGCTTCTCACTGATAATTTCATTATGCCCTGCCCACCTCTTTGGCTTGAACTGTATGCTCTATCAGTACCTCCAAAGACTGCTGTATTGGTCTGTTTACAAGAAATGCAACTTTAGTGGAGGTGGCAAGCTTGAGAAATGAGTGAAAAGCATCTTGTAAGTTTTGAGAGCTTTGCGGGTTCAGCTTAGCTGCAAATGTATTTAGAAGGTATGGAAAGCTGATTAGCCTTTTTGTGAGAACTGTCTCCCTTCCCTTTGCTCCTAATGATGTCAGAAAAGAACTGAGGCCAGATCTGTAAGCTCTAAGGCCTAGTTTGTTTTCTCTGTTCTTTTTCTTATTATAATTTTTTAAAAATAATTTAAATACTTTTAAAGTAGCAAAAGACAAAACAAAACCAAGAACAAGAACAACAACAAAAAAACCCCACATATCAAAATTAATCAGACCCAATCCAAAGACCTCACAACCCAATGAACAAGGAGTAGCCATTCACAACTTATACTTTCACTATGTATATTTTTTCATTGTTCCCTGTCACCAGGACCAAGACAATCCATGACAGAGTCAGAGGGAGGCTAGCTTTCCATCAGTTGTTCACCTTCTTTTATAACTCGGGTCCATTTCCTGCACCCGCTCCTGCCTCATCCCCTGACTTTCAGCCTTTCTTACTCTCTTGTCTGCGTGTTGTGTGGTACCCACAGACACACTTGTTTACATTCATAGATACATGGCTGCTAGATTCTGGATATGAGGGGGGGGGAGCATGCGGTTTGGTTTCTTTCATTTTCTTTCTGAGATTGTCTGGTGCCACCATACCATACAACCTCAGTCCCTACATTTTCTTGCAAATGCTGTGGTTTCATTTTTCTTTCCTCAGAGCTAAATAATGTTCTATTTTACACACATACACACCAGATTTTCATTATCCATTATTTTTAAGGTCACAATTAATAGGCAACATCCTCAGTTTATTTGAGAACTTTTTGTGGTCTAGTTTCACTACCGTTAAGATTAGAAAAAGAAATGTGGTGTGTGGGGAATTGGCTCAGTGACCAGGCACAGAAAATAAGTAAATCTAAAGAAGAAAAATAGTAAGTGGAACTTTAATTTGTAAGAGTGGGGAAAATGAGAAGAAAAAAAAATCTGAACACTTTGATAGGAAAACGGCTCAGTTGGTAAAGTGCTTGACATGAAAACACGAGGACTCATGTTTGATTTCTCAGAACTAATATAAAATGCAGAGGCTGGCATGGCAGGAGTAATGGTAGTTGGAGGACCAGGCAGGCAGAGGCAGGAGGATCCTGAAGGTTGATAGTCAGCCGGTTTACCTGAATCATTGAGATTCACTTTTATTGAGAGCCTATCTCAAAATATGAGATGGAGAGAAATTGAGGAAGATATTAAAAATCATCTTCCAGCCTCCAAATGCACATACATACACACACACACACACACACACACACACACACACACACACTGGAACACGTAAACATACCCCCCCCTCTTCTTCCATTAGACTTCCTGTGCTCTGTCCAAAGTTTGGCTGTGAGTCTCAGCATCTGCTTTGATCTTCTTTTGGGTGGAGCCTTTCAGAGGACTCTCTATGGTAGGCTCCCATCCTGTTTCCTCTCTTCCACCATTTCTGGTGTCTATTCTATTTGCCATCCTGAATGAGATTTAAGCATCCTCCCTAGGGTCCTCCTTGTTTAGCTCCTTTAGGTCTGTGGATTTTAGTATGTTTATCCTATATTACCATGCTAATATCCACTTATAAGTGAGTGTATCCTATGTGTGTCTTTCTGCTTCTGGATAGAAGGACATGGAAGGGACAGGAGCCCCACAAGGACACCAACAAAGCTAAAAAAAATCTGAGCCAAGGGGGTCCTGCAGAGACTGATGCACCAACCAAAAACCATAAATGGAGAGGACCTAGACCCCCTGCTCAGATGTAGCCAATTGGCAGCTCAGTTTCCATGTGAATTCCTGAGTAAGCAGAGCAAGGAAGGGCTGCCTCTGTCATGAACTCATGAACCCGGTTGCCTGCTCTTTGATCACTTGCCCCTGGCGATGCGGCCTTAGCAGCCACAGAGGAAGAGGATCCAGGCAGTCCTGATGAGACTTGACAAGCTATGAGCAGATGGCAGAGGAGGAGAACTCCCCTTTCAGTGGGCCTAGGGGAAGGGAATAGGGGGGAGGAAGAAGGGAGGTGGGACTGGGATGAAGTGAGGGAGGGGGCTTCAATCGGGATATATAATGAATAAATTGTAAAAAAAAAATAAACTGAAAGTAAAAAAAAAACAACAAAAAAACCTTTCTTTTTCTCTGCAAGGGTTTGTCAGGAGCTCTGTGGGCCTGTGATCCCTTTGTTGTTGTTTTGAGATAGAGATGTATTGGCATGGATTTACCGTATTTTCAGGTTATGGTAGGTTTATGAGCCTTCAGTTTATTTGTAAGTCGAATAGCAACTGTCATGATTCTCTAGGAAAATAGAACTTGTGTTGGTTAGTCTCTGTTGACCAGACCAGAGTTACCTGGAAGAGAGAACTTCAAGTGAGATTTGCCTCCTTCACACTGGCCTCTGGGCATGTCTGTGAGGTGTTTTCTTAAAGATCAATGAGAAAGGACCCAGCCCACTTGGGTGGTCCCATACCCAGGCAGGTGGCTCCTGACTGGATAAGCAAGGAAGCTAGTGAGTTCATGGATGTAGCTTCCTCATTGTATATGGAAGGCACTCTCTCACAGCAGACTTCCTGGTCCTCTGGCTCTTACAGTTTTTCTACCCCATCTTCTGTAATATTCCCTAAGCCTGAGATCTAGGGGTTGTGCTGTAAATGAGTAAGTTGGGATTGGAAACTTCACAGTCAATTGGCTGCAGGAAGAAACTTCTGTCATGAGGGGAGAGGCCACATTTACCTTTGGGTGAAATGATGTGTTTATAACACAGTTAGAAATTATACCATTTTAGGAAAGTAGCAAGTTAGTAGGCTCTCCTCTAGGGTCCATGGTGTCACCAGCCACAGGTAGTTGGCTGAGCTTATTGTACCAGGTGTGAATGTCTTCCTATTGAATGGGCTGTAAGTCCAATTAGAGGGCTCCTTGTGGCTCAAAAGTCACGAGCGCCTCTTTTGCACTGTTGGGTATATCTTGCAATGCTGGTCATTCTTTTGTCTTGTAAGCTCACACCTGGGTAGGACTACCAATTACTTTTCTTTCATGGCAGCTTGCAAAGCACCTTCTGATACTAGAAGAGCTAGTGTTCAGGAACGAGGCTTCTTCTAGGTTAGTTTAAACTCAATTCCTCCAAGTCCTGTTTCCGAAGTGTGTGGTGTTTTCATTTAAAGGGTATCACTTTCAAGGTCTGGGAGGCAACCAAGAGCAACAGCAATAGCCTATACTGTTTGGGGAGTCTCTTGGACTCCAGTGATTAACTTTTGGAATAGAGGTTTTACATTTCTGGCACTGAGATTTTTGTTAGAAAGCCTATGGATCTTGCTGAAAGCATTATCGCCCCAAGTGACATAACTTCATTTAATCTCTCTCTTTCAAGATTATATTATGTGTATTTTTAAGTAAACATAAAATTATGTTTCCCTGTGACATTTTCAAACATCCTTATTGTTATTTATCCCTCTTCCATTCCTCTCCTTCTTTATCGGCCTCCTTCCCTTTTCTAGTTAAAAACCCTTCCTCTGAAGAGCATGGTAATTGGTTATCCAATTCCAGATGGTCAGTTCTGAAAGCATACATACAAGTAACACTTGTATTATGTATGTACATTATGTATGTATATATACATATAAATAAATGTGTACATGTAAGGACAATTAATGCAAAGACAGGCCATGAATTTAATTTGAAAGAGAGCAAGGAGGAGTATATGGAAAGGCTGGAGGGAGGAAAGGGGAAGAGGAAATAAATATAATTCTGTAATGATCTCAAAATTAAAAAAAAATATTACTGAAAAATTATGTGAAGTGCCATAGCAGATGATTTTAAGAATCACAGCCTTGGGGGAAACTCTTCAGCAGCAGCACACCGGACAGTGCTCCGTTAGTAGTATGCTGGTTCCCAAAAGGCCATGGCTTGACTGCCTTTGTAGATTATTCTTCTTCAGTCTTCGGGGGCAAATCATCACATTCTAAGCTGTCTTTGTGTTAACCTAACTGCCCTTTACCTACAGAATTGAAATGACGCACAGACAAATCTGTTGGCTAACCTTCCCTTCAAGAAGTCCTGTAATCCCAGTGACCTTCCTGAAAGCTTCACAGTGTTCTCATGATGGTAGAGCATGCACCATGTTTTCCTGCCTATGACTATCTTAAAATATATATATAAAACTCTCTATTTTATTTAGATCCCTCATGTATTATTTAAAAAAAAAATCATCATCCCAGCATCCCAATTCTGCATAAGGGCTTATTAATAACGCAAACATAGATTTGCCAGAGAGAATCTTGTGAAGGTAGTTCTCATGTCTGTACACATTGAGTTGACCGTTGAACAGTGAGCTGACAGGAGGACGCTGAAAAGTTCTGGGCACACCTGCCAGTAGTTGTGGAAGGCTGAAATCAGGCAGGGATCAGACCTCAGCTCATCTTTAAGCGACTGGGGAAGGGAGGCTGACTTCATTCTGTCATTACAGGGAGTTGGGAATTACAAAACTATTGACATTTCTCGAAATAGTCTCAAAAAGAAAAATGGGTTGGAAGCACATAAAGGGTGGAGGGAGGAAGTTTCTTTTTTTTTTTTTTCAAAACATATGTTGAATACAAGCTATTTTATATGTGATTGATTTTACACACAGAAATACTTCAAAGCAGTGTTACAACATTGCATTTACACAGACTCGGAGGCACTATATAGCTCATAAATTTTGGTATGTTATATATTTTATTTGATAGAGGTCTCTATTCTTTAAACTGATGTATTATAGCTCAGTGTACAGTCTAATGAGTTTTCATGGGGTGAAAATTCAATTAAGTTAAATTAAGAAATGAATTTACCAGCACTCAACAGTGTTCCCTGTTCTTTAAAATTAATTCAAGTTACATCTCTCTCATAGGCCCCTCCCTCTTCTCCCAGTCCCGCCCTTCCTCCTGCATTCCTCTCCCCTATTCCTCACAACAGAAAATACCCCTCCCCTTACCCAGACACCCTGGCTCATCTCTTCATATGAGGACTGAGTTCGTCTTCCTCCCCTGTGGCCTGATAGGGAAGTCCCATCAGGGGGAAGTGATCAGAAAGCAGGCGACATAGTCTGTGTCAAAGATATCTCCCACTCCCCTTACTAGTGGGCTGTCTTGAAGCCTAAGATGTCCATTGGACTTATCCTCTTGGGGCCTGTGCATTGAAGTAGGTACAGTATCACTAAAATCCACTTATAAGTGAGTATATACCATGTGTGTCTTTCTGGGTCTGGGTTACCTCACTCAGGATGATCTTTTCTAGTTCCTTTCATTTGCCTGCAAATTTTATGATTTCCTTGTTTTTAATGGCTGAGTAGTATTCCATTCCATACCTGACCTCAAGCTATGCTACAGAGCGATAGTTTTAAAAATTGCACGGTACTGGCAACAATGCTCCCTCTTATTCTCTCCAAATATAATAACTTTGACCCCTTAGGAATTTTCTCACTCTTTGGAATTTTTGAATGGAATCTTCCTTCCAAGAAATAATAATTTTCAAGAAATGTACCTATAAATATGCACATATGTGCAGAGAACCTCAAATAAAATCTAGTTCAGTATTTTTTTTTTGAAAATCATTAATAATACATAATGGTTTTTTTCAAAGACAAATGTATGTACACCATACAGTATTTCCATATGTGGAGTAGATTATATTGAAGTGTCTCTAGTTGAATCAGAATAAGCAATATATTGAGCCCAGAGCTAGAAAATCTGTCCCCATGGACTAGTGTTCATAGCGTTGGAAGGTACTAGTTAGCCTGCTGGGAGGGAAAGGAAACAGCTGTAACATTTAGCTGTGGACATTGTGTGCCACAATCAACCTACAGAAAAGATGTGCCAGGAGTATGCTAGCGGCATAACTGATTTGGTGATAACAAACTACTTTCTGATTGGATTTCTTCTCAATTTCCCAGTGTTATATAGGAACTCTACTTAAGTCTTTTTCCTCTCATCCTCTTTCAATCTCTTCTCTATTTCTTTCTTTTACTCCTTTTATTGACACTGAAGCTTGGCTTGTTTGACTTTGCTAATGGGTGTGTGAATGGATTCATCATTTGTTCCATAGGTCAATTTTGGCTGAAAAACAGTTGTCACAGACAAATACTACTGTACAAAGACAGCTTATATCCTGAGAAGTTACAGAATACAGGGGAAAAAAAACTTTAACTAGGACCCAGAAAAAAAGAATTTTTGTATGGTGCCTGTCCTATTTTCTGTACACATGGTAGTTAAATCTTGTCAGTGTGATTTAATTGAGAAGAATCTAAGAGATTCATAAAGGATATTTATAGGTTTATCTGTGAAAGCATTTCCAGACACTATTCCCCTCTGAGGACTCTGGCCTAATGATTGCATTAAAGATCTCTTAATGGATTCAAGCCATGGTGGAATTATTAAAGAGGTAGTAAAATTAAAGTGAGACCTTGTTGGAGGAAGTAAGCACTTAAAGGGTGTCCCGAAGGCTGTATTTCACTCCGGCCCCTTTAGTTTAGGTAGTCTCTTTGTTCCACTTTCTGTTTGTCCTGAGGTGGACTCTTCTGCTCCACCGTGCCTTCCTAATTTAAAGGACTAATAATCTGGGAGGCATCGAAGTTTAAAGATTAGAGATTTCCTTTAAGTCATTTTCTCTCAGGTGCTGGTCACAGTAATAAGAAAAGTGACTTATCAGGACAGGGCACGTTTACGGCTGACAATCTGAGGAGAGCTCTGTAAATATTAGGTCATTCTTCTCTAACATATTGACTTATTGACTTCAAGTGACTCATGAAGAACTATGTGATGATTTAGCTCTACCTAACAGCACACAGAAGGTGACAGTGGGGGAGTGGCCATTTCTAGCCCTCCATCATCTCATTTGTAAGCATGAGTATCACAGCACACTGCCCCTAACATGCTGAATAATTAAAATAAATATTTTTGAGAATCAAGGGAGACCATTCTTTGAACCAACAGTAGGAAAACTGGGTGTGTAATAAAAATTCATGTTACTTTTCTCTTTTCAGAAAAAATGAAATTATTGAATTATTATATTGAAGTGGCATTTCATTCTGACTTTTAACTTTCTGAGACAGTAACCGGATTGAATATATAGTTTTCATTAAGTTTTTTTTTTTTTTTTCATGAACTGTCACTAGCAATGTATGTCAGTGGGACAAAGGCTAGTTTTAATAGGTTAGTCATTTCCTGCAATGAAGAAATGCTTACCATCATTGCAGAGAACTGAGTTTTCCCATCCATGTTGTCTGCTGAATCTATGTTCTTTTTGTATCTGAAGCTTTGTGAAAGGACCCAGAAAGCAGAGACTCGGGAAAGCGCTTTTACACATCAAATGTTTCTGGTTTGGCTCAGAATTCTTGCTTCATTCTCCACCCTGCACGGCCTGACATTATCTTAACTGAATTAAAAAAAATATGAACCATTGAATTATTTTTCTATTACGGTATTTCATGGAAGACACCTGGGTGGCAGGTGTTTTGTATACTGTTAGTGACTATGTGACATCTTACGTGCAGAATGGTAGCATGCCAATTCTATTATTTGACTCATCTGGAGTTAAAGACAAATACGTTCAAAAGTAATTATTTTTTATTTCAACTCTATAAAGTATCCAACAGGCACTCTGCAATTACAGCTGCAGGGAAAAATACAGAGCAAATCAAAGCAGGTTAAGTTATGAAAAAGTTTTTAATCTACACCAAAAGAGTGCAAGTGGCCAATGACCATTATATGAGTTTGTTGCATTCTAACAAAGGACTCTTTAATGTAGAACAAATTGTAAGAGGACAATCAAATAACCATAGCTGTAGGAATACAAAAGAACCAACCAGTTGTAAAAACATCATACATTAAAATAAACTTGATAGATGATGCGTAAAGAAACGTCCCTTCACTTAGAAAGCCGAACCTCTGGGTTGTGGCCGAGGTTCCAGAGCTCTGTCTGTTGATGCAGGGCAGAAACGGAGGAGGACTAACAACTACCAACTTTTTGCTTTCAAGGTCTCCTGAAAACTTGCTCCAGACGTAATTTGCATATACAAGAACTCAGAGAAAGCATCCTGTTTTGTTGAGGGGTGCACCAAGGTACATTTTCATCATTGGTTTCATAACGAGGTGTGGTGAGCAGTCATTTCCATTTTTGGGGGAGTGGGGGGTTGGACCATTGCTAATGGAGTCTATAAAATGAGATATGTTAGGATCTGACTGCACTACTTTTCTTTTTAATTTATCAAGTCTGCACAGCTTTAGCAAAACAGGAATACCTGTATACAGACTGATAGTATGTCATATAGTAATTTGACCTGCACATACATTTATACATTTCACAGAAATGACGCTGTATCTCATGAACAGACACACAGCTCTGGTACATTTAACAGAAATAAGATAACAACTTCATCATTTCTGTAATTCATCAATATTATATAATAAAGGCTTATAAATCGTTAGCAGAAAGAACTGTAAAACGCAGCAAGCTAAGAAAGGACAACATTTTGAGGTGTGTTTGTCTTTGTCATGCAGCATAACACCAAATTTGTTTTCTTAATAAGATGCCATGAGTTTAAGGCACTTGCACAATGCCAGATAGCCAGGTCATGTTCTAAACTATGGGACAGATGAGTGACAGTACTGTTGACATAAGTTTCAATAATACTAACAATTATAATGTTCATTCAAGTCTACTTGGACCTAAAAACATTATTTAATACAAATAAAATGAAATCATAATGCTGTGAAACACTAAAAAAAGTTATATGTACCACAAAATATCACACAAAAATATCTATTTACATAAATATTTGTTGTGGTCCTATTGTGAAAGAAAACATTGTGATAATGCAGAGATCACCTCTACTGTATAAAGTTGGTTTTAATACACTTGTGTTCAATATGGTAGCTGACGTCTTCAGGTTTGCCATCAGGTCTATGGAAATGAAGTGTGAAGGATTCAATATTTCAGATATTCTACATGTGTGGTCCACATGTATAGTCCCTAATTTTAAGGAAAAATAACCTGTGATTGTGAGGATTATAATAATAAATTTAAATACTACATGAATTTGATTCACATCCAAATAACAAAGAAGGTCATAAGTGTAAAAATAAACTATAACAAGTTTCCCAAACTCACTTTTTCTAATGTGTTCACTCTAATTAAATATTGTGATGTCCTTCTCTTGGCAGTTGGCAGTTATTCCTGTGATTTAATACACACAGTAAGCCCTATTTCCCATGCGTAAAAGTATCAACAAGAAAGTCAGTCAGCAAATCAAACAAATTGACTCTATTCTAACTTATCTAGATGGTCTTTTGTGAAAGAAAACAAAACAATAACAAAAACAAAACAAAAAAAAAATGAGGGGCCATGGAAGAATCCAGAAAGATGTGGTTTATGAAGCTGACCATGAATTATAGCCCTAGTGTCTTCATTAAGACAAGATTTAAATCCTTAAAATTCAGGGTTGAAAATCTGATAAACGTTTTCTGTTAGAAGTTCTTGGAAGATAGAGTTCACCTTTATTTCTTGTGATTGCTTTGGACATGCTAATCAATACTGTGGATGAAATGAACAAAGATGTATCATGTGATGAAAAACAGCCCGCAGTCACATTGTGCTGAAAGCAACTACACACACACACACACACACACACACACACACACACGACACACGACACACAAGTTGTCTTAGCCGAACCCCAGTTCCTAAATACATGGTCCATGATAATTCCTGGGGATTTGTGAATATTTGAAAATTAGAGAGACAGATTCCCTTCTCTACTAACAAGACAAATGTAACATCCCAGCAAGCCTTTAGCGTACCTAAACCCCACTATCTTGCAACAAAAATTATTAAACACTGATTATAATGTTGGAAATATGTTTTTAAAATCAGTTAAGAGATGTGTTTAATTTTATATATTATCTAGCCTGTGAAATCCACAGATCTCTCAGGAAATCGACTAATCTTGAGAAATTGCATATGAAGGAGAGGATTCTGATAAACAATAATAATAATAATATCGGGATCAACGTTTTAGTTGAACTTTTATCCTAGTTAAATATACTTTCAGCAGTTTTAGGCTTCAAATGTTTTCGGGGTATTATATTTTGATAGGTTCGCACATTTGAAAGTGGTTTTGACGATGAAATTTCAAACAAAACTCATGTGACTTTCTGATTAGGTGTGATGACCTAGTGGAAATATTTTTATAGGAATTTCTACCTTAAAAAAAAACTACCAGAAAAATAGCAAATTGTTCTTAACACACATTTCCAATCAGGATCACATCTTGGACGGCTGCATATTTACCTGTGTCATTAACAAGCCACCCGCCATGCCGAAAAGCCTCGGCAAGTTCGGCCACTTGAGAACAGTGCTCACAGGCCAGCAACATACTTGTTTTAGTTTGATGATCCTTTGCCTCATGTGAAAAAGACAGTTAGTTTGACCTTTTCAAATTTTGTCTTCTCCGGCCAACATGAGATTTCAAGATTGTAACACCTCTCTGCTCCATTTAGCTAAAATGCAGTTTTGAGAAATCAGTTTCCTGTTTTCCCCTCTAACCCCTCTTACTTTGACAAACATCCTCAGGAAAAGACGCTCGGCTCCTGGCTAGGTTTTGTCTTCCTCCCTGACCTCACATAAGCAAAGCTCCTTAGTACAGTAAGTCTTAATACCATTGGCTTTGTGCTTTCAGACTGTACATGTATATCTTGTTTTTGGTTCAGGTCTAAGACAAGAGACTAGTTTAAACACATTTTTAATATCCTTTCTCTCTGAGACCTGGACTGTGTTGTGATGTCTGACAGGAGTTTATTTTTAATAAAGTTAGTGAAAATGCTTGAGTCTCTGGCTAGACATGATGATTAGAATCTGTGTCGTCTGTTCAGACACTGACATTACAGATGAAAGATAGACATAGCACCTTTTCATTTTTATTTTTTGGATGGGTCTTCATTCCTCCCCACCCTACCCACCCCTTTCCCAAGGGTTTATTCTTATAAAAGGGAATAGTTTAAGCCTCAGTTTGAGGGTGTTAGGTAATAAATAAAACCAATTGGCTGCTAGTCATTTCCAGGACCATCTTTAAGCACAATATATATATATATATATATTTTTAAAAAGGTATGAAATGGTGTTGTGAATTCCTTTTTTCCCCTCCATTTTGTCACACCAATTTCTCAGTTTCCATGCACATTTTCCATCCTCCCAAAGCACACTATATGTACCTGCCATGGGAGGCTTATACAGAAGCCAAAGCAGTTGTGCTTTTTGACCAGACCAATTTTTAGAATCTATCAGAAAGGAAAGGTAACATTCAGTCTTGTCATCAGCTCGGAAAGAAACTCAGAAACTTCTAGCACGGGTTTGACATGACCTCTGTGACCCACAGATGTGTGGCCCTCTCTGTACGATATACATACTGGCTTGCTGTCACAAGCTCTACCCTCTGTTTGACGAAAGGGAATAGTATCCCGGGTTCTGTACCACAGCCATCTATCGTACCAAATATATGATTCTCTGTTCTTCTCGGTAATTCTAGCAAGATACAGACTCTTCTACTAGATTAAGTGTTTCCTACACTCTCAAAATATAATCAGAGCAAAGCAAGGTCATCGCAACAATGGAGAACATCACTTTATGGTGAAAGGCTTTGCTTCAGGACCACCATGTCAACTGCTGTTTCAGGTTCAAACGTAAAACATGTAAAGAGCACTATCGTAACCTAAGCAAGAAGTCCTAATGCCACCGTAGTTACTGGAGCAGCATCAATCAAAGGCATCATGGTGACCCCGAGCACTAATCTTCTCTCTTTCCCTCAGGTTTGCTGGCAGCTGTGTCTCAGAAAAAAAGCTGTCTTCAGCAAGGCAGAAGCAGGTAAGAGAAATACATTAGAAGTCTATGTCCCAGCCTGAGTTGTCGTCAGGTGGTGGCTCATCGCTGTCCTCAGGGAAACTGTCGAAATTGCTTGTGTCTGTGGGTGACGCAACCTGCAAGGCGACAGAATGAACAAGAGGCTTTTGGTGGTTTTGGTTGAATTGTGTCCTAGGGATTTTGTTTTCCATTTATTAAAAAGATAGTTCTTTACTTTTAAACAGGTACATAAAACAGAATCTCTATATACTGATGGGTACCTTGAGAGACGCATGCATTCAATAATATTTAGACCACAGTAAATATATATGTCTCCTGAAGCACCTTTTTTTTTTTTTGTCCTTGTGAAGACTTTGAACATCCTTTCTTCCAGCCTTTGACATGTAAAGTTCCTCATTACAATTATCTTTCATCATCCTGCTCTGGTGCCATGGTAGCTATCGGTCAATGGCACCTTCTCCACTCTTTTGGCATCCTTGTTTTCTTCAGCCTCTGGTAAGCAACAGTCTAATTTCAACCTTTGTAAGAGCAGCTTTTAGATTGCCCAGGGAGGTAAGCTGTGCACTTTTAGTTTTCTGTGCTTGAATTACTCAAGAAAGTGATCTCCAGTCACATCCACGTTGTTACAGATGACAGGATTTCAGTTAATTTTCATTTCACTTTCCTGTTGATGGAAAGGTAGTATCTTACCTTGCAAAACTACAAGTTTTCTACTTATATTGGACTAGAGTTGTGTTATTGTTTTGAGACAGGGTCTCCCTGGGTAACCTCTGCTGGCCTGGAACTCATGGAGACCAGGCAGGCCTGGAGCTCATGGAGACCCAACTGTTTCCGCCTCCGGAGTGTGGTGATTAAAGGTGCGAGTGCTGGGATTTAAAGGCGTGTGCCACCACACCTGATACTGATATCATGGCGTTTTAACATTCTTCATTCTATGACAAATTTTGGTCATGTACTATGGTGTGAATGTTTTGTTTGAAAATTTGAGTAACTCTGAGGAATTGGAAACACTCGGGGGAAATTATACTGTAGAGTGTGTAAGTAAAACAAATAATCATATAAATCTGGAAGGAATTATAAAATCCTAATACTCTAAAGAAAATTACAAGGGGCTCTGAAAATTTGAGTGACAATAGAAAAAAAATCTTGTTGCCAAAATATTACTTTAACTTAAAAATTGTTGTTCAGTAAAGAAGATAGCCCACACCAAGGCCCAAAAAGGGTTTTATGTTCTGAAACTAACAATCTGGCCAACATGACTGCTGCCTAAGGGAGGAGAATGGAATGGGACAAAGCCAAAGAAGGAGGCAGAGCCAGAGCACAGGTCCTGGCATGCCATATTATGAATATTATATATTGATTTTAAAAAAGTATAATGAAAGTATTCTAAAAATTTGTGTTTATTCTAAGTACAAAGGAAGTTTAGAGATTTGTTCTAAACTTCAGCACAATCCTTACGTATTTGCTGCTTAAGTCTGATATGCAGGGATCATCCAAAACCCTCATAACCATCTCTGCTCAATTTAAGTGAGAAAAATTTACCTCAAATATTTGGGCCTCCTAAAAACAAAACCCCATGAATGTAATTGGGATCTATGATGTAAGCTGTGGGTGTAGGGTTTTTATTTTGTTTCCTGAATAATAATAATAATAATAAAAAAGAAGTCAGCAGAGAAATAAATCTTAGAAGAAAGGAAAATGTTTTTATAGACAAAGAATCTTGAATTAATCCGGGAGAGCTGAAGCGTGTAGACGAAAAAGCAAAAGCAGGGAGGGACTGCTAAGTACAGCCTCATTAAACAGGGGCATTCAGGTGAAGGAAACAGCTCCATTAGCTGGACTCTGTGTTAGGTTGATACTGCATACGCAGTCCACGTGGTGAAATGGCTATCTGAGGCATACCTCCTGACCCCCAGGCAAACTGCGTTCGGAAGAGAGAACCACCTTACAGGTCTTTATAGAAGGAGGAAAGAACACAAAGCTTTGAAGTCATGCAGGGTAGGTGTGGGCGTGTAAGTGAAACACTACAAAAATGGTTGCCATCAATTCTCCATACTCTTCTAGCATGGACACGCATTTTTAACATAGATAATAATGAAAGGTGACGGTAGTCAAGAAAAAGCGAGAAGAATTTAAAAAAGATAAAGGGTGGATCCCACATATAATAAGCCATCTGTAGATCTGTCGGCATTATGTTTGGATTTTAGGCTGTGCCATTATTTTAATATGATGTTTCACATTTTCTTGTGACATGATCACAAAACTCTAAAGTAACAAATCTTTGTGGACTGAAAAATACCATCAAGTGCACACCATTCATAAGCTGAAAAGTCTACTTACGCTTGGAATTATGGGAGGTGTCAAGGTGCCTTTTCGTAAACCTTCCCAATTAAAGCCTTCAAACCACCTAAGGAGCAAAAATAAAGAAAATTAAGACACGGCAGCTCAGCTACATAGTCTCACCCCAATGTGTTTGCTATAGACGGTAGAAGAGCAGTCGGGCAAATGTTTTCACATGACAGAAATTATTCCCACTTGACTGTGATCTTGTTTTTCTACCTAGAAGAGTCTCATGTAGTCTAAGCAGATGACCTCAAACTTACTATGTAGGTGATGATGGCTTTGAACTAGTGATCCTCCAGTTCCCAAGTGTTGGCATTACAGATCTGTGCTACCACACATCTGGCTCAGAATGTTTTCAAATAGCTTAGTTTATAAAAATGTAAAGACATATTAAAATATGTAAGACATTTTTATTTGTTAAATATTTTAAAATAATTGTACCTAAAATTTTTACATGTGAGTTAAAGTTAAAATTTACACTTAAAGTGTAGTTATCAAATTCACACACCACTTTAACTTTATTGTAATTTCAATTTTGTCTCTATGTCTAAGTTCTTGCACTATTATAATTTAATACATGTTCATAATATGCTTAGCTCTGCGCATTACAAATACTTTCTATCTTTGCCAGGGAGTCAACAAGACTCCCTGGGGTTGGAAGATCAGAGACCAGTTCCGTTCTGTCCCCTGTAGCAGCCTGACGTGGTCTTTCAGAGACCTCTACTCAGGTGGCAACGGGATTCTTGATCTTACTGAAGAAAATCATCTCCGATGAGCCAGTACAAGGATGCAGTAGAATTTGTTAGGAAAGGATTGTAACATAGATTTCAGCACGGGGGTTACTAGAGAGAGAAACCCTTGCAAAGAATTAAGACTCAGGCAGGTGTGCCTATGAGCATCTCAAGAGCTGGCATGCTGTGCTTTTAACAATAGCCGTCCATGCGATTTTTGTGGCTCAAATTGCACCTCAAGAGGACATGCTCAGTTCTGATATGACTTGATGAGCTGGGGTGGATGGGAAGGGGGTCTCCCCTTTGCTGAGGGATAGGGAAGGAGGAAGGGAGAGCACGAGGAAGTGTGGGACTGGGAGGTGAGAAAGGATGAGGCTAAGATCAGGGTGCAAATGAATGAAAATTAAAAATTTAGCTAAGAAATGTCCTCTTATCCCCTCTTGCCCCTCTTTTTGGTAAATCGGAGAACAGGGTTGCTCCATGAGTGCCTTGTTTTGCAATATGGTAAGGCAAATGGTGCTAACTTGCAGAAGTGACACAGGGGATTTGGACACATCTTTTCTTATCAGTGAGGTTCCTGGAAAACTCAAGGCTTGAAGAAGAGGAAGGAGAAAAAGCATATAAAAGAGGGCTTTTGCGTGTGACTAACTACTATTTTAACATTCCTACTTCCAATATCTCTCAAAGGAATTTTGTTCCTACACAGATGACCTTCTCAGCAAGGGTCTTTGGCCTGTCTTTATGTATATAGTTTTATCTGTATATTGTTTGTAGGATACCAAGTCAGCTTATAAGACAATTGAACACTAATATAAATTGGTCCAAGCTCCTTTTAGTTCACAGTATAATGGGAATTTTAAGTCAAAAAGCCCCCCAGCTCCACAATAGCCCCAACAAACAAATCTTGGTCATTTGTTCCAGTTAGGACAGTTGAAGAGACAGTAATGGCAAAGGTTAGAGAGAGAGGTTTGATCTATGCAGTTGTGTTGTGGAAAATAGAGGGACCTAATGGCCCAGGTTCTTTACACTTAAGTAAAACATACTGAGAAGAGAACAGGAAGTATAACTAGGTGGTCTTGGTAAAGATGTTATCTGGTTGATCACTCAATTCTAGGTTCACAAAGGTCCCTACTGCTTGAATTGTGGGTGGCTCATAGGGGAGGATTACTCTTTCTCTGGGGCACAGGCTGCCTTCCTGGGTAATGGCCTTCATCTTGAGAGTCATTTTGCTTAGATGATGTTCCTGGACTACAAAGATTGAAAACAACGACTTAATTCTGTACTTCCTTGAGTGATTAATATGCTTACCGGCGGACATAAGCACGTGACTCAGAAGAAAAGAGGCAGACATGACAACGGAGGAGGCAGAGAGAGATTTTAACCTCGCTGTCGGTTCCCTTTGTAGGCCTACTACAGAAGTTCATGAGTTTTAACAGCTCTTTCTAGGTGCCTGATATTATAGGACTTAAAACCCCAAATAAGCTGTTGATGGAAAAGGAAAGCTAAAATGTTTTGTCTGTGTTTCAGATACCTTCTTGGGGATTCATTGGAATACAGTTATTTTCACAAGGAAAGAAATATTTTCTAGACCCCTTGCCCCAGCCCACCTATCCCTAACCCTTACCCACTCTGAAGCCTCAAACCATGTGGGATCCAACCCAGGTCCCCCAGGTTCATCCTACCCACCCGCCTGCCTGTTGCCACCCTACCCAATGCATCGCCCAGCACCACAGAAAGTCCTTCCTGGAATGCAAGTCAGGCTCCTTATATCCACTCTGTTCCTCACTCATCCTGGACCCAAGAAGCTGACAGGGAACTCCACAAAGTCCCCATGATGCCTTCAACCCGCCTATCAGCCAGTCTGACTACTGAGCAACTACCTCACAACATGCAGTCTGACCCAGGACTCCAAGAAGCTCTCTGGATCCATTCTGATAGCCGTGAGCCTATTACTCTCTTCACTATGTTGTTCTCAAAGAACATAGACTATCTCCTAGAAGTCCAGGAAGTTCCCTCGGACTCATTCTGTCCCCATGTCTATTGATTGGCCCCTTTATCTACTGCTCTGCACAGGAGCAATGTGGAGTACAACCAGGAACTACAGGAAGGTCCCGAGACCCCTTACCCCACCTACCTGCCTGTGAGCAACACTGTCCACCCTAGTAGCCACAACCCTCCGCAGCCCTGTCCCATCCACACAGCGAGGAGTCTGACCTGGAACTTCAGTTAGGACTCTAGACCCGTTCTACTCTGCCAACTCTGTCAGTGCCTCTGCCCTCCTCCCCAACGCTGCCCCCGTGACCCCCTGGTACCACAGAGTCCAACATGGGACTCCTAGGAGGAACTCTATACTCATTCAGCCTGGATGGCTATCAGCTGTCCCACCGATGGTGTTACCCAGTACAAGTCTGATCTGGAACACCGTGGAGGCTCCTCAGATCCTCTGTGTCCACTGAACTGTCACCCACCCTACCTGCCACATCATCTTGGAGATAATTTAGAACTTCACACAGGATCTCCAGAGCCATCCCATCCACCTGCCTGCCTATCAGTCATCCTGCCCAGTTTCCTGAGTGGAATCTGACCTGAACACCAGGACCCCTTCCGCCTGCTTAACCTTGAACCACACCGATCTGTGAGGGGCTAATAGGTAGGCCTCCTCTTACCTCATCCTTTCCTATCATCCACTGCACCACATGGAATATAACCCACAACTCCCGGTAGGTTCCCCTAGACCCAGTCTGCCTATGTGCCTGCCTAGCAGTCACTTTATCCACCCCTCTGTCCTGGTGTCATATGGAATCCAATCAGGAATTTCTGGTTTGTGTCTCAAACCTATTCCACCCCCTCACCTGCCCACCAGCCACCATACCCACTGCGTCCAGCCTGACTTTGTGCTCCGTCCAATGGGTCCCACAGAACACACCTCGCCCATGTGCACACCAGCTATGCTCCCCACCACGCTGCTACCACACAGTGTGTAGTTGGACCTGACCTCCAGGGAGGTCACCTAGACTCATGTCGCCCAAAGACCTGATACTGCCCTCCCACCCTGTTCATCACCTTCCCTGGTGCAGTATGGGGTTTGACCTGTGACCCCTGCTCTTCCAACCTGAATAACACCTGCAGAACCAGAGGAGGGCTCCACAGCAGAGGACCGGCAGAGAGATTCTGCTAAGTCTACGGAAAGTTTGCTCACAGACTCAGAAGTTGTTCTCCCTTGCTGAGCTGCGACTACTGAAACCCCATTCACACATCAACACAGAGGGGCCCCAAGACTAAACCATTGAGCTGGCTCATAACCACGAAAGTTGGGATAACAGCAAACCGAGATCCCAGTAACACTCAACAAAGGTGAGATGAGATAGCCATACACCCAAAATGGCCAACTACATAACTCCATATGCCCAGGTCCTACTTGAAACATGCACAAGCGCACACACACACAGGGACAAAACATTCAGAAAATCTGACACACATAAATTATAGGTTAAAGGCACAAAAGAGATTTTCAATAAAATTGTAGAAGAAAATCCCCAAATCTAAGGGGAAGAGATGCCCATTATTAAAGTATGGGAGGCACAAAGAGCAGCAGATAGGAAGGACCAGAAACACATCACATGATCAAAGAAGGACCAGAAACACATCACATGATCAAAGCAGTAAATGATTTGATTAACAGGACAAGTGAAAGTATCAGACAGGAAGACCAAGTCATTTCTAAAGGCAGGCCCAGTGGAAGCCAGAAGGACCTGGAATGATGTTCTACAAGTACTAAAAGACCACAGATAGAAGCCCAAGCTCTTCCTACCCTCCTAAGGAAATGATGGGCTTTTAGCTCCTATGATGGCTGCCCAAAGCTTCCAGGTAGAAGTCCCATGCAGAAGCCTGCAGTAAACACTTAAGTGTCCTAGAAAAGTCTTGACAGGTGAAAATTTCAATTTTCCTTTAAGTACTGGAGCTTTGTTCTTTGCCTTTGTCAGCAACTTAGTATCACTTGCTAAGTACACTTGAGTGTGACTGAGAAGGATGACCCTAAGTGCCAGCCCTGGAAATATCCCTTTTAGCAAAGCCTTATGTGCAGCAGAATAAGATGTCCCTTAGAAGCTTGGGGACATCTGCTGATAAATTTTACAGCTGGGCTCTGTAGTGTGTGAAAAGCTAAGGCATTCACAGCCTGTAGGATCTGTGGCAATACTAGCAGATGATAAACAGAAATAGCTCTAATCCACATGTCTCAGCACCAAAGCAGAGAAGGCAGAGGCCACACAGACTGACTGAAAATGACGGGTGGACTCAAGGCAACATCAAATGCTTATTTCCAACAGATGACCAGAAAATTATCCAGAAACATTACAGCTCATGCCCCATGGGAAGAAAGGCATTAACTGTTCTAGTCATGTCTGTCTTTGGGGTTAAAGGATAATAAACTCTATAATCTAGATAGTCACAATGTCCCGTCCACTTTGTCTCTGTAATTACCCAGGAGGCAGAACTAAGCACCTTTCCTTAACTCATTACAAAGGGTCGTCCCATTCTGAGAAGGAGATTGACAATGAGGTCTTACCCAAATGCTTCCCTGTCAAGAAGTAAAGTATCTCCCACGTGTGCTGACAGTCTCAAATGTTATATTGTATAATAAAACTGTCCCTCCTGAGACTCCCAGCCTCAATGATATCCTGATAACAGGGCACTCAAACCTGTAAATTCTGAAAAGCTTTAAGGATTCTCTTCAAACAAGAAATAAGGAAATAAGACATCTTAATATCGTAGTTTTCTATATGCAAAGATAAATTCCAGTAACACATTTACATGTTTGGTTTTGTATCATTTTTTAAGACTCAGCGGTCACATCATCCTCACTCAGTTTTCTTTTTAGTTTATTCTACCACTAGATTCTTTATTGGAATCGTTCTTTTATGTTTTGTCACGTTCTCGATATATAACTATCAGTTGATTTTATGCAAACTCCAGGGCTCTTACTTTGAAATTTAAAAGGAATCCATGAGGAGTTGGATATGATCACATTTCATTGTGTATATATACAAAGTTCTTATGGTTGTATCCTATCGGACTGCCATGGTTTAAAACTATACCTCAGCAACAACAGAAATAAAAAGCTACATACTCATGGAAACTAAACAACTCTCTACTCAATGACAGATGGATCAGGGAAGACATAAAGAAATTAGAGACTGCCTAAAATTCAATGAAAATGAAGGCACAACTTACCCAAACTTGACAGAATGAAAGCAGCACTAAGAGAAAAGTTCATAGCACTAAGTGCTTACAGAAAGATGTTTGAGACATCTCGTACAAGATATCTCAAGAGTAAAGGGGCACTAGTGTTTTTCTTGCTAATATTAAGTATAACAATTTTATACTTTCTTTTTTACATGGTTTGATGTCCCAAGTAATCACCCTTTATCTAATCCTTAGATATCACAGAGGTTGAGACTTTAGCTAGCTGGATGCATCCCAAATCAGCAACAAAGGAGTTTTAGAATATAGACCTTTGGATGAATACTTTACATCATTAAGATGAGGGATCAAAGTCTCAGAGGGAGAAACTGAGGCAAGATAGAAAAAGAATATTAAGAAGGCATGAGAAGTAATGTCTCACTCTGGAGTCTGGTCAAAATCTAATAAATGAGAGTCAAGAATCCTATCCCAATTAACCATTTGCTGTCCTTTTTATACAGTTGTTAAAACTGCAACGGATCTGCTTAAGGTTTAAGTGTACATGGTCTTTTCTTCTTTCCCAGCTGTAAACCTACAATTATCTAGGACTCACTAGAAAGAACATGTGTAGCAAAAGATGTCCTAAACTCTTGTGCAACCCTGGCAATTCATGGTTTTAGCAGACATCTATCTGAACCAAGGTATCCCCTTTTCAAAGATAAGTTTCTCAGAAATTCTTGAAGCTATAACCTGACAGCCACCAAAGTAGAATACATGACTACTGTCAAGACACCCAAGTGTCTCGAGGAGCCCACACCAGACATGAGTGTGCATTGTTCTTTCTGAGTGCTCTCAGATGCTTACATTAAAAATCTCCTTCTAGAAAACAGGAAACAACCTTGAAACCTGCCACAGAGGGCCTCTGAAAGCTTCTGCAGTATAGACTGTCAAAGCAGATGCTGAGCCTGATGGCCAACTGATGGGCAGAGTGAATGGAATTTTATGTAAGAAGTGGGAAATAGTAAGAGCTGGAGGGAACGGGAACTCCACAAGCAGAGCAACAGAACAAGATAATTTGAACACAGGGAACTTCCCAGAGACTCATACTCCAACCAAGGACTATTTGTGGAGATGACCTGGAACCCCTGCACAGGTGTAGCCCATGGCAGTTCAGTGTCCAAGTGGGTTCCATAGTAATGGGAAGAGGGACTGCCTCTGACATAATCTGATTGGCCTGCTCATTGATCACTTCCCCCTGAGGGGGGAGCAGCCTTACCAGGCCACAGTAGAGGACAATGCAGCCACTTTTGATGAGAACTGATAGACTAAGATCAGAAAGAAGGAGAGGAGGACCTCCCCTATCAGTGGACTTGGGGAGTGGCATGCAGAAAGGGGAGGGAGGGTGGGATCGGCAGGGGAGGAGGGAGGGGCTTATGGGGGGATACAAAATGAATAAAGTGTAATTAATAAAAAATAAATAAAAGATTTAAAAAAAAATCTCCTTCTAACTTCAACTCTGCTTCATCTTCACCTGACCTGAAATGCAGGGCTCTCCTCAGCAAGGTCAAGAACTCCCATTTTCATCTGAGTAGAGATAATCTAAAGAAAAGGTCCAGCTACTATAAATGGGATATGCAGCTGTGTCCCTAGCTCCTGCATCTCACTGCCACTGAAAATTAGAAATCTCTCTTTCTGTCTCTCTCTCTCTCTCCATACACTCACACATATGATTTAGTGAGCAATTTTGTTTCACTATCTATGTATCAAAGAATAAAGTCTCAAAATTTTCTCTTTCTTTCTTTCTTTCTTTCCTTCCTTCCTTTCTTCCTTCCTTCCTTCCTTCCTTCCTTCCTTCCTTCCTTCCTTCCTTCCTTCCTTCCTTCCTTCCTTCCTTCCTTCTTTCTTTCTTTTTCTTTCTTTCTTTCTTTCTTTCTTTCTGCCAAATGGTAAAACATATAAATACTGGTTAGTATCAATTGATTGATAGTCAGTGAATTGGTGGATATTAATGAGCAGATTTCCAGATACACATAGAAAGGTTTTTGAAAACATAACCCTCTCTTTGAATGTTCTAACCAGTGGCTAAAAGCTTCCACCATGGGGAAACGCATCATGCTTTCCGGAATCTGAAATCTAAAGTTATACAAAAACCCACTTACTTGTGTTTTTGAATGTCTTTCACACCGTTTTTCAAATTTCCTAACCTTTCTGATGGGTTGTCCCTAAAAAGGAAACAATCATCATGTGAACAAAAGTCGAATATTTACACATTATGACCCTTTAAAGATGATGCGCTTCAAACACTTACCTGCATAGTTTTTTAATTAAATTAGCAGCATTTTTTGCAATCTTCTTTGGAAATTCTATCATGTCAATCCCCCGCAGTATGATGTTATAGGTTTTCATAGGATCTGGGCCTGAGAAAGGTGGGCTGTCAGGTAGGAAGGTAAAAGAGATAGTGTTTTTAGTCTCTGAATAAGAATCAGAATGTTGTTACAGCCACGCTCATGACGTCAGCTTTTTGGCCTGGAATTGCATTAGCTATGACAATGAAGCTAACCAAACACCCAGCAAGCCTTCCCAGGCCACCGTTTAGCAAAGCCATTGATGGATGCAGCTTGTGCAATGGTCTCTCCATCCTTTGACCCTCTCTCACCCTTGTGCTTGGTCATTGTGCAGTCTCCTGAATATTCCTGCCTTTTCCACACTGCTCACTGGTGGCACGTGGGTGACTATCATACAGTTGACAAATTCTTCAGAAATTACTCTTGAAATACAGTCTATACATCTCTGGGGAATAAATCTTATCAATTATATTATTTTAGACCCCTGTGTTTGTATTCTTCACTCTTAGGCTACGATAGTATTTCCTTGATATTGTGTGTGTGTATGTGTTTATTTACTTTAGTACATTATTAGTAATTGCAACTTTAACTGCCATTCAAATGCACAAATACAATTTTGTTTAATCTCCTAATGTTTGAGCATCTTTATGTGTTGCCAGGATGGCACGTTCTTTTTACTCTTTTAAGTTAATTTGCCAGTTTTGATCTTGCTTCAAAATGAAAAATAAAATCCTTAGAGTCTTTTTGTGATTAACTTTCTAATTCATGCTTTTTATATTCATGTTTATTTTAGACAACTACATAATTTAGTAGAGATGCCTTTTGTATATTTTAATGATGATATGTGCTTAGTCTTTGCTAAAATATTCATAACCCTATAAATTATTATTTAGTACAAAATAAGCTATATAATGCCCCCCAAATTAATAACCAACATTTGATGAACATGATTTCATGAAATTATTTGTATACATGAGCACAGACAGTATTACAGTGTATATGCTTTTTCTTTTCATGAAGACAATATATTGTTTTTATTGAGGCTGATAATTCTGACATGATAGTAAACTTTTGAAAGATATAATTAAACAGCACAAAGCCCATTCTGTATAATAATCTTTCATTTAAAAGGACTATATTTTAGTTAGCTTTAGATGTTTTCTGATTTGAAAAAGAATCTAGTAAAATTTATGCTGGATGTATGGTCACATTATATCACCCTTTAAAATGTCCTCCATTAGAACACTTGTCTGCCTTTAAATTAATTTAAAATTGAACTGATTTTTAAGTCAGTTTAAGAGTTCTTTTAGGGCTGGGTGGTGGCTGTGCATGCCTTTAATCCCAGCCTTTGGGTGGCAGAGGCAGGTAGATCTCTGAGAGTTTGAGGCCAGCCTAGTCTACAGAGTAAGTTCCAGGACAGTCAGGGATATACACAGAGAAACCCTGTCTTGAAAAAAAAAAAAAAAAAAGAGTTCTACTATGAAAGTCCTTTTCATTAAATGTTAAATTTAATTTTAACATTGAAAATAATTTTTTTATACAATGCATTCCAACTACAGTTTCCTCTTTCTCTGCTCTTTCTAGTTCCCCCTTATCTTCCCTCTCCCCAAATCCACTCCCGGTCTGTTCTTTTCTGAAAAGTATATGCTTTTTAAAATGCAGATATATGTTCAAGTTAATTTTGTTTCAAGCAGGAGTAACACTGAAAGAAATGCTGAGCTTTGGATATTTTAAACAATAATATCAATTCCCTAAAATATTGTTCTAAAACAAAAAATGCTAGAACTTTGGTTCTTCAATTATGAAAATATTTGAGATTATTGATTTGGAATGATGAAAAAGAAATATATCTATAACTATTCCAGCCCCTTCTTTCCATGTCAGTTTTTAATGACATTGGTATTAAAATGGTTAAGGAATATAATATTTCCATTCTCTTCAATGACATTTATATTATTTAATCTAAATTCTAATTATTTAAAGTAAAACAGCACCAATCCACTTGCCAGTTTCTTTGTTGATGAGACTTTCATGAGATTCACCCTTTTGTTGACAATTAGTGTTTGTGAGAAAGGCCTATTCTGATGTTTGGCCAACACCACGCCTCATGCTTTGTGCCTTTGATATCAGTAGAATTATTTCTTAACACTGAGCTTGGAAAATTTGCATCAGATTCATCATGGCGATGTTATTTTGAACTTCCTGTCACTGGTAATACTTAATAGTGAGACTTTTGAATCATATTTTAATTTTATTTTTTAATTTTTTTGAGGAAAGCCATGCTTAAAATGTCTTTTCCTTCTCTCTCTACATCTACATTATACTCTTCCTGCAAGGTCTAACAGAAGCCTTATTCTGTTATGATGACCCTGTGTCACCACATATCATGGTGGTCCATTAGTTTTTCTTTCAGTATTATTTCTTGGGGAACTTATAATGTGTCTTATGTCCTGTGCTATTCCTGATGACTGTTGATTATAACATCATAGAAATGATGACCAAATAGCTCACATTTCATTTAGATACAAAAATCTGCTAGTAAGTCTTCTTGCTTCTAAGGAAATTTTACCCTAGAACTTTTTATGTGATTATCATTTCCTATACTGTATTGTTAGCTAAATGACCAGTCTAACAAATCCCAAGAAAATTTGATCTCTCTGTGTTACACACACAAATATGAAGATAGTGACGGCAATGTTGAAGTTGGTATCGAGTTAGTTGCTCTCTTGTGTCCTACTTTGCTGCTTGCTTTCTGTATCTGTGACTATTTGCATACATAAGTGAAGTTGAGTTCCATGGTGTAGTGAGATGTACTTTAAGATCATCTAATCAGAGTGCCAAAGGCAGGAGTACACAGCTGCCTAAGGTCTATTGTTATTCGCAGTTCCTTGTAAATGTCCATACCTGCCAGTCAGAAGCTCATACATTAGAATTCCTAGTGACCAGTAGTCAGCTGAAATGTCATGGCCTTTGTTCAGGATGATCTCCGGGGCCACATATTCTGGAGTCCCACAAAATGTCCATGTTTTCTTTCCAAATCCTATTTTCTTTGCAAAGCCAAAGTCAACCTTAGGAAGAGAGAAAGCAAGACACCTAAGCTATTTATGATCAAGTTGTGGAGTCATATGTATCTAGCTGAGCATACCGATGATGCCACTAAAGAAATAAGTCACTACAGCCCTGTATTCAGACACAGATGCTCAAATTCAGTTCTGATGAAAACAGTGAAACCTGAAAATGGATACAATTGAAATCACTAAAAGAAAAAGCTGTTTCAAGAAACACTTTTTCATTTTTCCTACTTTTTAAAATTTTTTTAATTTAATTTTAATTTTTTTATTTTGCTGATAGTGGTTGTGACATAAAGAATTTTTCTTTTAAAAAGTCAGAGGTCCAGGTGGGTCATCACAAAGTTTTCCCAGAGTGTGCATGCTTTCTTTTGGATGTATAATATTGACACCACTAGTACTGGATACATGAGAAGAAGGTTTACTTTTGAAGGAATTGAATGACACAGTGCAGAGAGCCACATCCACTCTTGGGAAACAAGGAGATCAAAACAAATGTCTCTCCTTTTAGGGGAACTTTTTGGAGAAGCTGCAAATACAGAATGCCTCCTTTTTTTTTAATGACTTGATTTAGACACAAATAGTTTCCTGCCATTGATTTGGATATATCTAAAATCCATGCTTGGGTTATAATTCTAAAAGTTTATAGTAGAATCGGGCACCAACAGATACAGAGCTCACAGAAGTTGGACGTTTTTAAAATTAAAGAACTTCTCTTATACAGTAGCTCTTTAGAACTCTTAGCCAGTTGTTGGTGTTATTGCTGTTAACATAACCTAGAAAACGCTAACTCGGGGCTCATTTCTTGTAAGTATTATTCTTTAATGTCAAATACTAAAATGTTCGTGGTCTGGTAGAGCGCTACATTTCTACAGCATTTGAACAGCTGAAAGCTGGCTGGAAACAGAGTGCTATGTACAATTGCTTTCAGGTCTGTGACTATGACAAGGCCATTTCTAATACCCGTTAGAACACATGCTTTGCGCAGGTATTAGTAATCCAAACCTAGCCAACTTAATTTCCCATAACACTTTACAGAATTTGAAATGCATTTTAATTTTAATTAAAAAACCACGACGCTAACACCACTTTCAAGAGTTTACAACATTGAAATGGAGTGCAATTCGTGGGCAAAGCACACTGACCAGTTTGGCGTAACCTCTGTGATCTAGGATGAGATTTTCTGGTTTGAGGTCCCGGTAAATGATTCCTTTGGAATGCAGATAGGCAAACGCCTCTACTACACATGCTGTGTAAAATCTGGTTGTCGAATCTTCAAATGACCCCCTGGAAGTGAAAGATAGAATGAACAGTGTATGAGAAATTAATTCTCTAGAAAGGCTGATCGATTCATGTGTATGTGAGTTCATTATATTTCTGCATCAAAGTTGGCTCAGAGACTAAGAGGCTCCATATTACATGATTCCCATTCCATTAGGTTTTTTTTTCTTAAAGCATCTGAGGATGAAGCCAAATAATTATTTGCCATTTTGCCTGGGATAGTTAAATTCAGCTTCCTGGAAGGTTCAAGAAGGGATCAGTAACATACTAAGTTTCTTGGATTTTGTGGCTTCCTCTCAACAGCCTGCTGCTATGTAAAAAATGCACGAAGTCACAGCAGTGGGCAGGGAAAGGAGTCCTATATTAGCACTCGCTTGCCTTCAGCTTGCTTTTCAAATGAGAGGTTATTTTGATTAATTAATTAATTGTTCTTTTCTTACTTGGGATCAAACCAAGTTCTTCACATATACTAGACATATCCTGCACCAAGGAACAAAGATTATTCACCTTCAATAATAAACATGCATATATATATATATATATATATATATATATATATATATATATATATATATAACTTATATAATGCACTGTTCATGGTAACTTTCAGCAAATTTATATCTTGAACTTTCTAAAGGGTATAGATGTGGTTCTTGTGGCTATGAAAATGAAAGAGGCCAGCATTTACAGAGAACCATGCTTTGGAGCTCTAACCGTGCACATGGCACCTCATCAGCTATATGTTAAGTCTCTGAAACATCTGCCTTCAAGATAAACAGTGTTTACCTTCTATACCATTGCCTTCTCATCTCTAGGAAGTAATGGAACTAAAAGGAGAAAAAAAGTCACTGGAAGGAACTATTAAATGCCAAACGTTTAACAAGAAAGCACTTGTTCTCTGCCTCTCTGCCTCTGGTTTCTGTCTCATCTGTCTGTATTTGTGTCTAGATATAAATATGTAACTTTATTAATTAAAATAATAATAAAAGCCAGGCACAGTGGTGCACGCCTGTAGTCCCAGCACTTGAGGAGGCAGAGGTAGGTGGACCTCTGTGAGTTTGAGGCCAGCCTGATCTACAGAGCAAGTCTAGGACAGCCAAGGCTACACAGGGAAACTGTCTCAATAATAATAATAATAATAATAATAATAATAATAATAATAATAATAAAAGAAATTTCTAAGGTGATTCCTTGTCTCCAGAGAAGAACTTTTATAGTTGTTTCGTCCCTGAACAGAACTTAAGATCAGCGTGTTCTTTTACTTCTTTCTCAAATACTGAGACTCCATTAAATAACTTTGGAATGTATGGCCGTTGCCATGACATTTATCAGCTCACCATGTGGCTGCAATGGAACAGGAGCCATCACAACTTCACGTGGTGTCCAATAAACAGCAGTGCAGGAACTTACTTGTTGTGGCTCCTTCACACCCGCTTGCATTTTGGCCATACTTGTTTTTAAAAACTGAAGAGTGAAGTCTCACCGAACTGAGCAGTGGGCTGTGGCCACGAGTTTACAAAACTCATCTGCAGATCCCGGGCTAAAGCAGGTGTCTTGCAGGAAATAGTATGTTCAGCTCTACAGAACTCTATATCCTTCTCTATTGCTTAGTCAGATAAGTGAGGCATGATAGCATATTGCTGTAATCCGGGTAACTGGGAGGCTGAGGCCAGAAGCCAGCCTAGACCTTAGAGAGTCCTTGTCTCAATCACAAATTATATGAATAAAATTCTAGGTAGGATGCCATCTACTCTAAGAATCAGGAGTAGCTTGCATTACTAAGATTATACCATCGTCCCAATGATTTCTGAGTGACACAACTGTGAGTTTCAAAAGATAAAAGCCAGGAACCACATCCATATCAGGAAACGAATAGTGCTCCTTAGGCTCCAACTGCCCTCTAACAGGTAAGTAATCTAGGCAGATTTTAAAATCTGCAATCCTAGGGACTGGGAAGGGATAAAAGCATTGTCCTGAGTCCCTTTTCTCCTTTGGCCTTAATAAATTAGCATGTTTGAAAACAAAGGCTTTACTTTTAAAGAGTTAAGCATATTCTGTGTTGTATATGATTTCAATCTCCCCAAACATAAATCATCACTCAGAATAATGCTATTCAGAACAGTACAGGAGTGGGGTTTTAGAAGATTTCACACTGCATCACTTGCTTGAATCCAGAGATTGTTTTACTTCCTTTTATCAGGGGTACCTCTCATGGTTCTGAGCCACTGTGGAATTTAGAAGGCTCTAGAAAGGTTGGTTTCTAATTATTTAAACAATCTTTATTGAGTACATACCATTTATTTTGTAACTCATTCTAAAGGTTTCAGAAAACCCTTGTCTCAAGCTTGAAGAACTTAATACCACAAGTGCATGCAAACAGCGTTATCAGTAGCACATTGTTGCGTCCCTAAACATTTGATCAAGGCCACCGAAAACAGCCACAGTGCATGGTGTTCGAGTGACTCAAAATGAAACATTACAATTAGAATTGGTAATGACATTGTAAACTTGACCTAAACAGAAGTGAAAGCATATTTTACCAGCTGTTTAGAGAGTTGCTCAAAGAAATAAATCATTTATTCAATGCAGCTCTTTGAAATAACAAGTGCTTTGACAGCTTTATCATTTCAAGTCAAACTACAGAAACAGGCCCTCAGACATTCTTTAGGGGTTGTTGGTTTAGCTAAATGGCATGAAACGACAATTTGATAAAAGTAGGGGTTTTTATATATTTATTTATAAACTTGAATTAAAATGTAATCACAGTATTTACTCAGCTTACCATAAACCGAATACCGAGATGTCAGAATGTAACAGAGACAAAATACCTCTTATCAAATGAGAACAGGGATCATTAAGTAGTGGCAGCAATCATTAATGGGTACATAAATCTGAAGTGTGTTGCAGTATTCAGGGTTATGACCCATTGTAAAATGGCGTAGCCAGGGTATTGGGTAGATTGATTCATTCCTTCAGAAACACTGCCAATTAATGCCATCTATTAAGCCACTAAAGGAGAAATTAAATTATCAACCTCCATAGAATAGCCAAGATCATAAATTCTACCCAGGAAAACATATGATGAAAAATTGAGATGGTGTATGATTTGGAAATCATGATTTCTGAGATACTTAAGTTATTCAGCAAAAAGAAAATGAACAAAAAATAAAAACCCTAATAATCAACATGCAGCTTCACTAGATTAAAATATACATCAAATATTCATGTTGACATATGTGCTATGTGCTATATCCTATTAACATGCTAATGTGTGTTTTTACCATATTCTACTCGGTAACACAAATACCAATAAATATTTATTATATTAGCTAATTAACATTTTTTTTAAAATGTCAGGACTTACAAATATTTTAGGTGTTAGAGGGAAAGCAAATAAAACATAATTTGCATTTGTCTTATCCCAAAGAACAAAAGAGAACTTTTGGGAAAAAAGAAAAACCTTCGTGAACTAGATGATGAATTATAATAGCTACTAAGGAAGAAATGAGAGAAATGTAAGGAATAATTAATACTCCAGTGTTTCACAGTTCTTCTCCAATCTCGCCTGCATGTAGCATCAGCTTAATTCTCCTCTCTCTCTCCCTGTCTGTGTGTGTGTAAGTTGCACGAGTGTGGTATATGTATAGTATATATGTCTATGTATGTGCATGGGTATAGATATCTATGTGCCAAAGGGAGAACTTGAGTGTCTTGCTTTGTCACTCTATTTTATTCCCCAAGACAGGGTCTCTCTCTGAAACTGGTGCTAGGCTGGCAAGCATAAAGCTCCATAAAGATCCTGCCGTTCCTGCCTGACCCGAGTGCTGGGGTTGCAAGCACATACGACCATGCCTAGCTTTTTGTGGGGGCCCCTGGGATTTTGAACTTAGGTCCTTATCCTTGCTCTTAAAGATGGAATCCTTTTCCCAGCATTTGATTCTTGTTAAAAATAACAACAGGGGCCAGGGAGATGACTCAGTGGTTAAGAGTACTGGCTGCTCTTCCAGAGGACCTGGGTTCAATTCCCAGCAACCCATGGCAGTTCCCAAGTCCAGTTCTAGATGATCCAACACCCTCACACACATGCAGGCAAAACAACAATGCATGTAAAATTTAAAAAAATAAATAAATAATAAAAAATTAACAACCACAGAACTGCTTTGTGTTCCTTTTCTGTGCTGATGACAGCAATTGGAGAGTCAGAAAGTGGTCATCATAGCCAAGAGCTAAAGGGAGAGGGTACCTGAGTTGGTCTCGGGGACTTCTTGTGCTAAAGAAGAAGGCTCCAGTCAGTAAAGAAAATTGTTCTACAAGCCTGCTTCCCAGACTCATAGGCACTTCTGTATACTTTCAGGGTAGGTTTTTCCTTACCATTGCTTTCTTTGGACACAAGAAGAAAAGTGAACAAACTGACCACGGTGTTTTCTGCTTCTTCATTTATTTTTTTTTCATCGCAAGGTTTTAAATCAGAAATCTTAACATGATATGCAAGTGTGCTACCATTGAGCTACATTCAAAGCTTTTTTTTTTTTTTCATTTTAATATTTGAGACAAGGTATAAGATTGCCTGGAGCGACCTCACCTTACTGACTAGCTGGGATTACAGGAATGAGCTCACAGGCTTGACTCCCAGCATTTTATTGAGGAGGTAAAAATAAATCTCTGTAGAACAGGAATAAGACTATGTATGTATACAGAGGGGGAATGGGTGGGAGAACTGGGGCCAAGTCTATGCATTTATAATAGATATCCATCGTCTTAATGTGGGGCTTTAATGTTTTGGAATCTTTCGAAGAACTGAGCAGTCTTTGTTTCTCCCCAGTAAGCCCAGTCCTGCCTTCTCAAGTTCCCCAGGGATTCATGGCAATCATGTACTCAGAGCTCAAGGATGACTCAGGGGAAGGAAAAGGGAGGAACATGATGCAGGCCCTGGAGATGGAGGAATGAGCCTTCACTGTTATTATATATCCTCTCCTCCTAAGGGAAATGGCTTCTTCACAGCCCCCGCTTTGTTATCCTGCTGAGGCAGAGTGAAGCCCACTCAGAACCTCAGCCTGTCCAGCCAGACTGTAATCTCAAGCGGCATGAGAAAAAACATGAGGTGACATTTCCTTGCAAGAGTGGATTGAATATTGATGAGTGGACATATGTGATGCCTGCAGGCTGAGTTCTAGTATTGTTGCCATGGTTATTGTTCTAATAAAGGAACTTAATGCCAAGTTTACAGAGCTCTGAGAGCATAGCTGGTCCTTCCTCTGTACAGCGTATTATACTTTCCTGTTTAATTCTACCTACAAACCTCCTGTTTTGATGGACAGAAAATAGAGAAAAGGTTTCCCACAAACTATCAGATTGAAAAACAATATGTAGTAGAACAATGTGAGGAATGTTAGGTGCTAACTCACACATCAAAACATTAAGTTTTTGTAGCAGTTAGCAAGTCCCACTGAGGAATGGGACCATATCTATATCTACCCCATTTATCAGAGTATATCCAGGACTGCCATTACCATGGCTGTCACAGAATCACGCCAGTGACTAGCCAACAATGCAGTATTATGCAGTGATATGGGAGCTGAGTGTAGATACTGTGTCAACAAAATGAAATGCTTTGCATGCTTCGTTTTAACCTATAATTAATATATAATAATACCAGTATATTAAATTACAACACAGCAGAAAGTGATTGTGTGTGTGTTTGTGTGTGTGTGTGTGTGTGTAAGGCCACTAAGATCAAAGGTCTGAATGAATAAGCTATATGAAGGAACAAAGACACTAACGAGGTAGAATTAGAAGGAGAACTTAATCAGAAGTTTGTAAAGAACCTCGTGTTCTAACCTGGGCTGTGTAAAAACAAAACAAAACAAAACAAAACAAAACAAAACAAAACAGATATTTAAAATTCATATGATACATAGGGACATCAGGTCTATCTCTAGTTAAATTTGGGGTGGGGGTGGTTATTGAAATGAAGGAGAACTTGAAGGCAAGGCTGGAATAAATAAGAAAAATATTGTATAAAAATGAGTTCTTTGTAAGGGCAAAGACAACAGCACGTATCTGCCATACCAGCACTCTGAAGTCAGAGGCCTAGATCAAGAGTTCTAGGCAGCTTGGACTACATAGCATTTGGGAATGTAGCTCAGTGGAAGGGTGTTTCTTTAGTGAGTGTGAGATTTTAAAGTTGATCTCTAGCCCGGGGTCGGGGTACACAATGACTTTTGAGTGATCGAAGATCAGTTATGTTATAGGGAATGAGCAAGAAATACTTGTTGGAACATAAAAATAAAGAAATTAGAAAAAATAATTCAGAGAAGCAAATGTGTACTCTCTAAACAAACTACCTCCTGAAGCATAGAAGGGGAAATCACATCATCTGCATGAAAAGGCGCAGCTAAATGGATTAATTCCCCCTAAAGTCAACAACCTCTGAAAGACAACGGAGCAGTGTTGGTTTTCAAAACAGAGCTATGAAAGAGAGGAAAAAGTAACTTTGGGAATATTTATCAGTATCATAAAAGGTAAGGAGACCATCTGAAAACTGCAGTGAAATTAAAGTGACAGGTGACCCAGACTACAGTTAAGGTACAGCTCTCAGTTTCCCCAGGCTAAAGCATGGTGTGGAATTCCAGGCACGGAGCCGGCTCCTTCCAATCCTTACAGCTCACTAAGGCCTGGGTGATGTATAGACTCTCCTACTGATCATTTGTAAGGTGGACTCAACCTACCCCATTCATTACAAGGTGAGTTTTACGTATCTTATAGAAAATTCTATGTGTCATTGGCCATGTCTCATGTTTACAATGGAAAATGTGAGCGCATGTAAAATGTAAATATAATTTTATATGTGATAACTGTGGATTCTTCTTTTAGACCATTATGGATCACTTCGTTTTCAGAAACATGACAGAAAGGTTGAAATCGCCTACCTATCCCTGAGAATAGTCCAGAGCTCTCCACCTAGGCAAGCTTCCATCAACATATACAGGTATTTGCTGTCTTTAAATGTCCTGTATAGCCTGTGAACAGTAAACAAGAAAACAAAAGTATGAACATTATTATTTAAAAAAAAAACATTCCCTTTTAAGTTTGGTGAATCATTTTATTTTATTGACATGTTTAGATACATGGGCCACAGCAGGATGTTTTAATAAATATATGTACTGTTTAGGAGCTAAGCCAGGAATGTGTTGCATATTTGTGGTAGTGAGACAGGGGGACTAAGTTCTGGTGTTCCCTTTGCGTAGTCAACAATAGTGCATTGAATATTTTCAAACAGATAAAAGAGATAATTTGTAACGTCCTTATCACAAAAGACAGTGAGCGCTCAGGGTGCCCTGTTTTGCTTTGCTACTCCTGGTATTTTGTGATGAGAACGAATGGCACTCAAATTCAAAGCCAGTGTCCCCATGGATAACTCTCATAAACTAGAAGCTTTTGGAGTGGGCTGATCAAAAAGAGAAGTTTCTTGAGGTTCTATCAATTCCTATTTGGCTGCTGTTTCAAGCATGGCCTTGAGCAAGACTTAGTGGTTGGAAGCACAAAGCATATTATATTTTATAACTATAGACTGTAAAAAAGCCACTTAAATTCCTTTTTTTAACTTTATGTGAACGTTACTGGCAAATTAATCACGAAGGTTTCTTCTGCTTATAGAAACTCTCTATCATCTCTCTTATCATCTTATTAGTGCTACGCAAAGACTGAGGTGGACATATTAGCTGCCATGTCCTAGAACACAAAACAAAGCAAAAAAGACATCTTTTAGTGCTGGGGAAATTGCCTCAGTCGGTACAGTACCTGCTACATAGATATGAAGATCTGAGTTCAGATCCCCAGTACCACATAAAAGCTGGGCATGGCTGCTCCTCTCTGTAAGCCCAGTGCTCAGGGGTTGAAGACAGGCAGAACCCTGGAGCTCACTGGCTAGCCAGCCCAGCCAAATGGATGAGTTCCAGGTTCAGGGATGGACCATGTCTCAAAAAAATATGGTGCAGAGCGCTTGAAAGAGAGGCAAGCATCCATCTCTGGCTTCCACAGACATGTGAATCCACCTGCGTGCACTCTCCCATGTGTGTACACATGAACATGAACACGTATATTCAACGCATACACACAGAAACAATTAAATTCTTCAGCAAAGTAATGCTAAACAATCTGATTTTGGTATTTGCTTCTTGTGCTTTTGAGGTCCAGGTAGATGTTTGAAGAGCTATGATGAAAACAAAATATTAAAAGTTGATACCTCTTTTGGGAAAATTATTCTTTTCTGGGAATATAAGACTATGATTCTCTTTAAAAAAATAAATGTAGAAACAGCCCTTTTTATTCTTAGAAAATAGAATATACTTTCATCAGGTTTTCTTTGTGAACATGAAGTAAACACGGTAAGGGTAAGCACAGGGGAGGAGAGGGCTGCAGTCGATTTGCCACGTGGTGGCGGCCCATTCATCGTCTGGGTGCACCTTTACCTCACAATGAAGTCAGAATGGGCCCCCTGCATGATCTGCTTCTCCGAGCGAATGTGCTCCTGCTGTCTTGTGTCCACAATGTGGCGTTTCTTGAGAATCTTCATCGCAAATGTCTTGGATTCTTCACTTTTCAACTGGACCTTAAAAGACAGGCAGAAGGGACCCATGAACGAACAGCCTATGTGCTTAATCTGCCAGGCTGCGTCACTGTCCTGAAACTAAGAGGTGCAGAGAGGACCCACACGAATCCCAGCTACCACCCACATCACACAGAGGTTATCCTTGCTGGAGGGGCTGAGCTTAAAAGCCACACTACATAACCATCCTCAAATCTAACTGTGCCGGATTGTATGAGCGCCAGCTAGCTACATCCCAAACTAATTTTGCCCACATGAATTGGAAGAACATATACTGCATGTTTCCTTTTACTTCATACAATAAGTCTATTACGTAGCCTTTCTTTACCAAAAATGTCTACTTTCCTCCTCAGTTATATTCCATGTGCTGGTGGCAAAGTATAATCATATGATCACCTGGGACTTTAAAATCGTCACAGTCTTCATCCACAAACATTTCTAGAGCTAAGTTTAGGGACTGACCCTGGTCTCTGCTGGGGCTGGAGATGCATATGTCATAACTGTTATTGTCCATTTTACTTTACTTTCCATTCTTTTTCTTGCCTCCAGTTAATGTATTTTTTTCCCCCAGATTCTTGAAAACCGCTTTTTCCCCTTCCATCGTGCTCAATGACATTAATGTCCTTTGATCTTAAATCTTACTCCTTGGCAGTGTCCACTGAGGACCAATCTGGTCCTTGGGGCCTATGGAGGAGGCTGGACTCCTCCAACATCTTCTCTCACATGGGCTACAGTGTGTGTTAATGCTTACAAGAGATTCAGCAAGGACGCTGGTAAGGCCAGGAAGCGCCATGATGAAGCTAACCAGTCAACAGTTGTCAAGGGAGTGTTATCTCTGAGTGTTCTCTGGCAAAGGGACCTCGCAGCAATGCTCGCCAGCAACATTATTCAGACCCAAAGAAAGCTTCAGAGAAATAGCATGGCAAGTCTTGGCTGAAGCATAGCTCACCCCTTCCTGAGTTTTAAATTCTTGGCTGCTTCATCTGCAGAGCAGTAGAGAGTTCTTATGTGTCTTGTCTGTGAACAATGCTCAGACTAAATTCAGTCTGAGAAGACTTAACCATCAGAAACCAGAGTTTGTGTTTGTGAATTTACATGACCAGTTACAGGGGGAAAAGAGAATAATGTGAAAATGTCTACAACAGCCAAAGAGCCTCTAGTTCTCTCTAGTTCTCCTTACAGTGCTAGATTAATGTGGTGCAAATGGATTCAGTTGTAGTTCATAATAAAATACAAATGTGGAAACTCATGTTTACAAGGAGTCTGGGCAGACCAAGAAGATGGAACAATAAAGGAGCTGCTTTGAGAAGAGAATTCTAAACTTTCCAAAGAGAGAAAATGTACCCTTATACAGATAACAAAAAAAAAGAGTAACTCAGATATCCAATTTAAACATTGTTTTCTTTATTGATAGCACAAACTTTTCACTTCTTCATAGGATAGGAAAAGAGGTCAGCATTTAGAGCCACAGGTCTAGGTTCTAATTCTGACCCTTGTAGTCTCTTTGACTCTTAGAGCATTTGTCTAACTGCTGCAAGCCCTAATTCTTGCCAAAGACAACAGCAGCAATTGCTGTAGAATCATGATCCTAAAGGAAGTTGGAATGACTTCCCTGTGTAGTAGTTTATAGCTGTCTTTTCACAGAAGCAAACTTGGCAGAAGTGGATTCAATAAAAGCTAATCAGGTAAACTAGTAAAAATTAAAGACAAAAACTACGCACACACAAGTGTTATCTAAGTTCACTGAACTCCTAACGGGCAGACCTGGGTTCATATTCAGGACATTTGGAGCCAAGCTACTGTAAGCACACACAGCTTTCCTCCAAATGGAACGAAAACACAATGAAAGTATAATCACGAATGTTTGCAAATCTGAGTTTGATGGAATATGCTAACTGTAGAGTCTATGTCAAAAATCGAACTATGCATTTATTGGTTTGTATCTTCGTTAGTCTGTGTGATGTGCCCATCATCAGGGACTGATCAAAAGCTTGTTGCCTGGGATGGTGAAGTAGCTCATCAGGTGAAGATGCTTGCTGCCAGTCCCGACAGCTTGAGTTCAGTCCTTGGAAACTACGTGGTGGGAGAGGAGAACTGACTCCTGAAAACTGTCCTCTGATTTATACACATGTACAGTGACACATAGACCTTTACACAAACACACAAAACAATAACAACAACAACAAATATATATATGGAATAGAAAAGAAAATCCTGGGTTATTGCCCTAGTCATTTATGATGTCCTTGGTGTGTTATCTGCGGTTTGGAGTCACCTGATGCCTTGAGTCATACAAGAAGCCAATGTGGGTAAGGCATGTTTAATGAAAATGGAGAGGAGGCAGACTTCATGACAGCAAAGTGAACCCCAGCATCTTTACTTTAAAGACTTGTTATTTTTAGTTACGTGTATATGTTTGTGTCTGTGCACATGAGTGTGGATTCTCATGGGAGCCAGGCAAAGGTATTTGATAATATGGCGCTAACATCATAGATATAAGCTACCTTGTGCAACTAATGTGGGTGGTAGGTATAGAACTCTGGTCCTCTGCAAAAGCAGAATATGCTCCTCAACCGCTGAGCCCTCAACTCTTCAGCCCTGAATTCTAGTTTCCTAACCTGGGAAGTCAAAGTACCCAAGGACTACTGCAGTGATCTTATTCAAGACAGAGAATCTCTTGCTTAGGTTAATTCCCTGAACAACACCCAACTCCTGTGTTCATCAGAAACCTCTTTTCTTCAGGGAAACCAGAAACAGTCTAAGTGTCTGTCAGTAGAAGTTTGGGGGAAATAAATTATGCAGTGTCCATGCAATGCAGCTGTGAAACTACTGTTAGAATATTAATGAAAACATATGAATAAATGGTATCAGTTGCAGAGCAGTATATGTTTTATGATTCCATGGTGTATCTGCACATGAGCAAATGCCCACCTGTGCATATATCTGAAAAAGATGTATGAAAGAACAATCTGAAGGTCATCAACATGTTCACATTAATTTTTCCTTAATGAATATTCTTAATTAATACTTCCTTAAGACTTTGGAGGTGGTGAACATTTATGGAATTAATATATGTCACTCTTATGAGGAGTAGAAATTAAACCCTAATTGTGGGAATAATTTTTACAATTTTTCTAGGAGCTGGAAATATACCTTATTGATAGTGTGTTTTGCTAGCATATATGAGTCCCAAGGTTAAACTCCTATTTACTTTAAAACCCCTTTTAATTATAATAGCTATTTGATATTATTGAATGATGCACTCAAAGTCATCCTGGTCCTATTCGAATTCCATAAATACAATGAGAAAAAATACACCATATGACGATATAGCATATAAATCTGTACAAGTTTTGAGCAACTGTACTCTATTTCTTTATAGTTTATTTTTTCCAGTCTGAACCCTCACATTAAGGCTTAACACTTTGCATTTGATACGCCTAAAGTAATATGTTTAATATGGGTTAAACTTAATACACCTAAATTTTAAGTCAAAGTTAAGTTTGCCTTCTTTCTTTCCTCTGTGTCTGGTTAGTTAGAGTCCACTTGTAAAAATTTGAGATGACAATGATGATGATGAGGATGATGATGGTTATTATCTAATATCCCATCCACTAGAAGAAAGAATTGGTGTCAATTTAGACAGAAGTGGTCAAGGAGGAAGAAAGAATGTGTATTTTTATTTCTCCTTCCTTTTGTCTAAGCCTCCTCTCTACCTCAGCTGGCTAAGTCTGCTCATGGGTTTCTCTTCTCTAGTAGGTTACCCTAATCTTCCAGACACAGGGGTTATGCACTGGTTGAGAGTGGCCAGTCTGATATTTAACTGCCTTTGACTCTTGACTATGTTTTGACCTCTTGTCTTGTAGAAGTTCTTCTAATTCAGTTTGTTTTCTCCTCTCTGTAATAGGAGGAACTCACAAAGGTCACTTTGGAAACTGATATAAGACCACCCGGAATGGAGTTACCATTTGGAGAATATTAACTGTGCTTATTCTTACATATACCTTAGTTCAGTGAGCTCTTCTGGTCAAAGCACAAAGCACTCAGGCTACTATAGACTCTGAAGCAGGATAGAAAGGTGGGGAAGCTATGAGAAATTAGAGGGGCACCTCACCCCAAAGCCTGCTCGAAGCCTCTCACCAGCTGAGAAGTAAGAATTCCAACACAGTGCACAATGTTTGCTGGGAAAAATTACCAACATAGAGATAACATTCCTTTCACCCACATAATTTATGTTGAAACAGCAATGAGCCAGGCTTAAATCCTGAATATATATGACCTCAAGTCAGGCTTCATTCCTTTTCTTGGACATTTTCTGGGAATCCCAAACAAGGTTAAACCTTTGTTTACAATTAAAACATCTTAATTTGCCCTGTAACCTCTGTGATCTGAGATCAGCTGTGAGCCTGTTGAGTGCATAGGAACTACCATAAGATCTCACGTGGGTTTCTAAGCAACCCTCTGAAGACGATAGCTTCACCTCCGACCAGTATCCTGTGGGTGACCATTTTACACAAATCAGAGTTGTTTTTTTGAGAAGCCCATCCTCACATCACACCCACGTATGCTTTCTTCTTTCTCTGAGTGTCATTCCTTCTCTTAACCTTCACACTTAATAGCTGGATTGAAATGTCTTGCTAAATCCCAGCCGTTCTTCATCACTTGACAGTCCTTGAATTTCATTTCTGTACAGAATCCAATAATTTAGTTCTACATCAGTCCATCAGAGCCCTGAGAGAGTAGGGAACTCCTCAGTCTTTGAGGCAGCAGCAGGGAGCTGTGCCTCTTGGTCTGTGTCCCTGACAACAAGGCAAGCTGAATGTCACTTGTGTCTGTTCCCATGCTAGCCCCAGCTCACCTCAGTGCTGCTAAGATGTAAAAATCAGCAAGTGAACAGTTTAAGAAGCTACTTTAAGAGCACAGATGCTTACACAACAATGACTTTACTCTCTAAATTCCTGGGAGGTGGCTGTCTGGAAGAAAGTGCCACTAGCCACTTAACTTCATAAAAACAATGGCTAAGAACAGTGGCAACGAATGGCTTCAGACAGAAAAAAGAGGGAAGATATCTGAATAGCAGTATGACTTAACGAAACGGGGCAGCCATCGGAAGGGATGACCATGGGCACACAGCGCATGTTGTCTCAAACACCCATTAAAAGAGGACTTAGTTTCAACTGCATTCAGTGCCAGGCTTTTCCAAGGCCACTGAAACAGGGCCACGTAGGCAGAGGCATCTTAGTTATAATGGCTGCAAAATAGAAATGGCACAAAATTTTAAGGAAGTAACGTCTATATCATGGTAGAACACGATAGTCATTATATTTTTAATTGCCTTTCTCTAATCAGGGAGGAAGTGGCTTTATAAATGAAATAGGAATGTTTTTGCAATAGTCTGATTTAAGTAAATCACATTTAATGCAAATAGAGATGCTTTAATAAACTTAAGAGTAATAAACTATTTTTCTACAATAAAGAGAAAAGCATGTCCAAGATAACCTACACTGGAAAAAAATGACCTATGCCAGCAGATTCACTGTGCCAAACTGCTACAGTATCTTGCTCCACTGCATTTACAGTTTGCCCTTCAGCGAGATACATTGAAGTGATATAAAGACCTTAATAAAGACATCAGCAACTGGGAACACCAGTAAAAAACCCATTAGACTTTAAATGCATACGCATTACATGTTTTTCACCATCATTTTCCACCAGCAGCATGCAGAGAAATAAAAAGAAATCCTAAATTAAAGAGGAAAAAAGAGGCATGGGGCTACTGTAAATTAAACAACCTAGAACCTGTGTCAATCTGTAGGATTTATAATCATAATCACAGAAAACGAAAACATTGAGAGTAATTCAAACTTGTAACGTAAGAAACTGTGTACCAGGAAAAGCAAAACTTTACATAAAAAGAGAACTGGAGCTGGGGGTGGAAAAAAAAGGAGGCACAGGGCTCTTTTTGAAAAATAGAAATGTTCTTTGAGTAGTGTGTGCACATCACACAACAATGAAGCTGTTTAAGTATTTTTAAAGGGAGGAATAGCAGAAAATTACATATCCATAATTTCTAGTTCTTTTATTATGATACAGCTACACATTTAGCTTGCATTTTAGAGAATTATGTGCCAGAGAGGGACTTTCTTCTGTGCCTATGTTTTTACCTTTAATATGTATTCAGACATTACCATCCTTAGCCAAAAAATGTATTTCTTTTTACTGTAATTTCTATGAAACATTGACCTAGGTTGAAAAGTCCACATGGGTTGAAAAGGTTATAATTTTAAAAAAGGAGATGATGAGTCTAATTTAACTAGAATATATGATTGCTGTGAAATTCTTTATAAATGACCTAGTCAAATTAGTAGTTCTTTGATAGTGCTTTTAAGTTCTTTTTACTTATTTTAATGCAATAATTTTATTCATTCTTCAAAGAAGATTTCACACAAGATAGTTTGATCTCTTTGGCTTTCTATTCCTCCCTCCCAACACCTTCCCAATCTGTCATTTTTTATTTTTTATTTATTTTTTAATTAATTACAGTTATTCACTTTGTATCCCAGCTGTAACCCCCTCCCTTTTCCCCTCCCAATCCCACCCTTCCTTCCTCTTCTCCTCCCATGCCCCTCCCCAAGTCCACTGAGAGGACCATCTGACCCTAGTCTATCAGGTCTCATCAGGACTGGCTACACCTTCTTCCTCTGTGGCCTAGTAAGGCTGCTCCCTGCTCAGGGGGAGGTGATCAAAGAGCCAGCCATGAGTTCATGTCAGAGATGGTCCCTGTTCCCTTTACTATGGAACCCACTTGTACACTGAGCTACCATGGGCTACATCTGTGCAGGGGTTACAGGTTATCTCCATGCATGGTCCTTGGTTGGAATATCAGTCTCAGGAAAGAACCCTGGGCCCAGTTTTTTGGTTCTGTTGCTCTCCTTGTAAAGCTCCTGTTTCCTCCATGTATTTCTATCTTCCCCTTCTTTCATAAGATTCCCTGCACTCTGCCCAAAGTTTGGCTAAGAGTCTCAGCATCTGCTTTGACACCCTGCTGTGTAGTTTTTCAGAGGCCCTCTGTGATAAGCTCCTGTGCTGTTTCCTGTTTTCTCCCTCTTCAGATGTCCATCCCGCTTGCCTTTCGGAATGAGGACTGATCATCTCACCCAGGGTCAGCACATTCCCTTGCAAGTTCACATGACCTTCTACATAGAGCCCCTAATCTGCACTATGAAATGGGAATAAAGCCAGACTTACAGATATCCTAAGACTGAATCAGATAAGATATCTAACAATCCCTCGACACTTCAAACATGCTACATAAAATCTGTCACTTGTACCAGAATTTCTACTATATTTGGACATGTTACCTAAAATGGATATCTGTAAATGTGGGGCTATTTTTTTTTTTTGTATTACAATTTGCGTTTCAGTCTATTTCCAAAGTCATTATACCAGTAATGATGAAACAAAAAGCGCTGTTGAAATGTGTCTGAATTTAAAGAAGTTTTGCTTTCATGGAGAATGGAAACAAGGTTGTGACAATAGTTTGAATCAGTTTGCACGTGGCAGCCCAGTGTGTCCTCACACCCAGGTAGAACATATTCATTATAGTCATGAAAGAAAACACCGTGACTGAAGTGCCCAGAAAGCTTCTGTTGTTAACTTAGTGTTATGTTCCTCAACAGTTCTTCATAATGGGGATCGCTAATTCTGTTAACCCAAGTAGTGATCAGTATAATGTGTCTTTTTTCCATCTAAGTGTATTTAAATGTGGAACAGCCTGAAGAAGTTATATTGAACTTAAATGTTAATATCCTTACATCATAATTACTTTCCTCCTTGTCAGTACAATTTTTAGGTAACCCTGTTTGCCAAAATGTACAAAATATAAATTATCATTCCTTAAATATAACATTCATGTTCTATAATAAATATGCTAAAACTTGATTGCATTTTTTGAGTGATTCATTTTTCTTCATTAAAGAACCAAATTTTCTTTCCCTTACCAAAGACTTTAATTTCTGCGTCTAACTTCACAAATATGAAGAAACGCTAGGTGTTACAGCTTTGACAACTCTGGCTACATAATTTTACACCCAACACCTAACCATTGCCCCACTCAATCTTATACCTAAAGCACACTTACGACCCAAGACCTCACCTGGGCGGAGTTGAAAATCAAATGCCGACAGCTCTGTTTCTTTCATTTGCTCTTCTTGATGCTTAAAAATGAGTTGAAATGGAAAAGAGAAAACCTCATATTGCAAAATTCAACTATCTTTCTTACATGTGGCCAGGTAACTCCAGAAAAGGATCTGCATTCTCGTCACACTCTGGAAACACAGGGCCTGTGCACCACCCTTGCAGTTTCACTCACACTCAGAAGAATGTTTGATAAAAAATCCTAAATGAATCCAAATAGAATCTAAGTAGTTCAGTGAAAAATGAAGTCATATAGGGTATGAAACTGCAATTCAATAAAATAAATATTTAAAAGTTACTTCACAAAATTGAGACTGGAAAGGTTAATAGGTCAGAAAACTCTTCAGAATGTCTCATCAATAGAGTGGACAGAGTGGAAGAAAATGAGGAAGCTTGAATCTGATGAGGATGAATATAACATCCAGAAAATGACAGAGAACATTCATAAAAAAGTAGGAACAGGGCAATCATATTTGTAAATCATGATCATAGAAGAAGAAATACAAGCTAAAGGAAGAGAAAACACATTGAAAAACATTGCAGCAGGAAATTCTCTAAATCCAGTGAAAGAGATGTGGGAGGGATGTAGAATACCAAACAGACAAGACTCCCGGGAAAAACCTCCCGCACATCATATTTCAGCTAAACTACTAGTAAATGGAACAAAGAAAGAGTACTGCAAGCTGCAGAGAGTAACATCAGTTACACGTGAAGGAAAAGCCACCATCATAGCAAATAAAAGAAGACTGAAATATTTTTGCCTAATAGCACTGGGAAAAAACTGTAAATCTACAGTAAGAGAAATTAAAGGACATAGACAAACTCCTGGCATTGTATAACACTGTTGAATAATGAATGGGTCACTGAAAGATCAGCAAAAGAACGAAAAAAGAAAAAAAAATCCTGAGTGAATGAAATTGAAAACAGAACGTGACAGGACTTGTGAGTGATAATGAAACTTCTCTGAGGGAAGTTACAGCTACATTAAACAGGCAGATGTGGAGGCAGAAGGGAAAATAGAAATAGCTCGGCCAAGGACTGGCTTCCTTTGATGAGAACCTTGGAAGTTAACAAGCCACACTCTGGGGCAGGCTTCACACTAGAGCTCCACATTGTTCTGTGTGTGTGTGTGCCGTTTGTTTTTGGTTTGGAGGAGGACTGTTTTTTGAGAAGGGATAAATATAAACTGGGTGGGTAGGGAGGGGGTGAGTATCTAGGAAGGGAAAGAATATGGTCAAGAGATATTGTGTGAAAAACTAAAAAACAAACAAACCAATAAAAGCCCACAGAAGAAAAACGAAACAAGGCATCTCAAAGAACCCCCAAATCTCTACACAGAAGAAACAGCGATGACAGTGGCAGAGCTGGATTAAATGGAAACAGTAAGAACAGTGCAAAGAACAAATGACACAAAAAAACTGGTTCTTTGGGAAGTTAAAGAAGATTTATAAGCCCTTAGCCAAACTAAACCAAAGAAAAAAGAGAAGATCCAAATTAAGAAAATTTGAGGTGGAAAAGGAAAAAAAAATAACAGTAAATTTTACAGATTTATTAGAGCATGCTTTGAAAATCTGTGTTCTAAAAAGCCTGAAGACCTTTGTAAAATAAACCAGGAGTGAATGAACAAATTAAACAGTTACAGCAAGCTATAAGACTGAAGCAGTAATAAAAAGAATCCTCCCCCCAACACACACAAAAGACAGTTTCAGATGGACTCGGGACTGAATGCCACTGGACCTTCAGAAGACCTGATACCATTGCTGCACAGACTACTTCATAAAACATAAAAGCAGAAGCGCCGTAAAACTCCATCAAAACCAGGGAAGAAGCTGCCAGAAAGTACCAGGGAGAGGGGGGAGAAAGATGGGGAAAGAGAGAGAAAGAGGCATGTCTGGAGAGGACAGGAAGAGGGGAGAGAGAGAATGAAGAGAGAGGGCAGGGGATGGAGAGAGAAGAGAGAAGGGGAGAGGGGAAGGGAGAGGGAGAGAGAGAAAATGAGAAGGAACGTTTATTATCGGGCAAAAGTCATGTCAAACAAAACTTTTATAAACTGAGATTTAACTTTGCATCAAAAGATCATTCACCAGACTCAAAAGAGTTTTGTCAGTGCAAAATGAAATTCAAGAGAGCAAATAAAAAAAATGTAAAACAACACATTAATAGTCTCAAAGCCAGAAACCATGTGATCAAAACAATACATGCAGAAAAGACCTTTGATAAGGATTGACATCCTTTCATGATAAAAATCTTGAATTAAACATTGAATAGAAAAACCATCTCAACACAATAAAGGAGGCATATAATACACCTGGAAGTACATTTCACTATAATCAGGGACAAGAATGTCTATTATCTCTTACTCAGTTCAGTTATTGAGGACTTAGCTAAAGCAATAAGGCAGAAAAAAATAAATGGAATATATATATGTATACATATATATATGTAAAGAGAAGTCAAATGGTCCTTATTGCAGGCAATACAATCCTGTACACAAGACCCTAAAGATTCTACTAGAACTATTTTTTCTTTTTGGATGAGGGTTTCTCTTCGTAGTCTTGGTTGCCCTGAACTCACTTTGTAAGCCTGGCTGGCCTCATGCTCACAGAGATCTGCCTGCCTTTGCTGCCTTTGTATGCTGGGATTACAGAAATGTACCATTGTACCCCGTTATCACCAGAACTTTTTAACTGATGAACACTTTCTGCCAAAAGGTGGAATACAGAATCAGCACACAAAAATCAGTAGCCTTTCTATGTATCCAAAAACATGTGGAAGACATCAGACACATAATCCCATCCGCAGTGACTTCAAAAAGACAGCCCAGAATAAACTTAGCCAAGGAAGAATTAATCAACATTGGGTAACCTACCCCCAACAGATAGATAGACCTACACTACAGTTTAGGCTTAAAAAAACATTGCAGAAGAAAGGGCATAAAGATTGTAAGAGGCAGAATACCAGAAACTCAGCTGTGAAACAATATCTTTTAAGAAATAGCTGGATAAATGGGATGGGAACAATGGAAATAGTGATGTACATGCTAACTTGGAAGAGAGAAAATTTCATGGGGTTCTACCCTAGACGAAGAACTCTAGTAATTCCCAGAACTGTAGGTAAACTGTAGGGATGAGCTTCTAATGTTGGTTATACACTACAAAATGCTCAGCCCTGGAGCCATAGACACACAAAGAACAAAAATGGATTCAGGGAGTTGCATTTACACATTTACACATTCATATACATACATAAATATGTATATGTGTAACAATACTAGGAGAAAAAGAGGTTATCAATTTGAGAGTGAGTGAAAATGAGAGTGGTTGGAGTGAAAGTACTTGGGAAGTGCTATACAGCGGAAAGGGAAGAGGAAAAGTGATCTGATTCTATTTTACCTAAAGAGAAAAAAAATGCTGAAAAAGTAGAGGAAAATGCTAGATGGAAAGACCTATTATGCTTGTCAATCAACACAGTTAATATAGTAAAAATAACCAAATTTCTAACAGTGACTTATAGACTCAATGCAACCACAATTAAAACTCACAGAACTATAAAAGACAACATGAAAATTCATATGGAAGCACAGAAGGTCATGGATAGCCAAACCAATACTGAGCAAAAAACAACAGGAGGGGTATCGCCACATCTGACTGAAGTATCAGTAACAAAACTAGCATGGTGTTAGCATTAGAAACAAACACAATAGCAATGGGTTAGAATTGAGTTCCCAGAGGTAAAAGAAAACAACCCTCAACCAGAAACATACTTTGGAACAATGGTAAACTAGTCAACAAATGGTGCTGGAAACACTGGATAACCCTCTGCTGGGGAATGAAGCCAGATCACTAACTCTACTACAAACTAAAAGCAATTAAAAATGGATCAAAGACCTTAAGGTAAGCCCTAAACTCTAATACTGTTAAAGGAAAACATTTCATTATATAGGCATAGGTAAGAACTTTTCTTATTTTTAATTCTAATTTATTTATTATTAAGTATAATTTATTCACTTTGTATCCCAGTTGTAGCCCCCTCCCTTGTCCCCTCCCAAACCCTTCCTCTTCTCCTCCCATGCCCCTCCCCTAGTCCACTGATAGGGAAGGTCCTCCTCCCCTTTCATCTGACCCTAGCCTATCAGGTCTCATCAGGACCTTTTGTCTACCTCTGTGGCCTAGTAAGGCTGCTTCACCCTCAGGAGGAAGTGATAAAAGAGCCAGCCACTGAGTTCATGTCAGAGACAGCCTCTATTCCCCTTACTAGGAAACTTGTTTGGTTACTGAATGGCCATGGGCTGAATGTGTGCAGGGGTTCTAGATTATCTCCATGAATGGTTCTTGGTTGGAGTATCAGTCTCAGAATAGACCCCTTTGCCCAGATTTTTTTTTTTTTGTTCTGTTGCTCTCCTTGTGGAGCTCCTGTCCCCTCCAGGTCTTTCATCTCTCCCTTCTTTCATAAGATTTCCTGAACTCTGCCCAAAGTTTGGTTATGAGTCTCAGCATCTGCTTTGATACCCTGCTGGGTAGAGTCTTTCAGAGGCCCTCTGTGGTGGCTCCTGTCCTGTTTTCTCCCTCTTCTGATGTCCATTCCATTTGCCTTTCTGAATGAGGACTGATCATCTTACCTCGGGTCATCCTTCTTGTGTACCTTCTTTAGGCGTACAGATTTTAGTATGTTTATTCTATATTATATGTCTAATATCTGCTTGTAAACGAGTATACACCATGTGTCTTTCTGCTTCTGGGATATGTCACTCAGGATGATATTTTCTAGGTCCCACAATTTGCCTGCAAATTTCATAATTTCCTTGTTTTAATTTCTGAGTAGTATTCCATTGTGTAAATGTACCAGAATTTCTGTATCCATTCCTCAGTTGAGGAACATCTGGGTTGTTTCCAGATTCTGGCCATTATGAATAAAGCTGCAGCATCTTCAACAAATGGTGCTGGTCTAACTGAATGTCTACATGTAGAAAAATGCAAATAGATCCATATTTATCACTCTGCACAAAACTATAGTGCAAGTGGATCAAAGATGTCAACACAAAACCAGACACACTAAATATGTTAGAAGAAAAAGTGGGGAGGAGCCTTGAACTCATTGGTACAGGAGACAACTTCCTGAACAGAATACCAACAGCATAGGCTCTAAGATCAACAATCAATAAATGGGACCTCATGAAACTCAAAACTTCTGTAAAGCAAAGGACACTGTCATCAGAACAAAATGGCAGCCTATAGACTAGGAAAGGATCTTCACCAACCCTATATCTGACAGAGGGCTAATATCCAGAATAAATAAAGAACTCAAGAAGTTAAACAGCAACAAATCAAGTAATCCAATTAAAAAATGGGGTACAGAGCTAAACAGAGAATTCTCAATTGAGGAATATCAAATGGCAGAGAAACACTTAAAAGAAATGCTCAATGTCCCTAGTCATCAGGGATATGCAAACGAAAACAACCCTAAGATTAGTTAACACCCATCAGAATGGCTAAGATAAAAAACTCAAGTGACAGTACATGCTGGAAAGAATAAATACACGTGCTGGAAACAGTACATTCCAGTGAGAATATGGAGAAAAAGGAATCCTATACTGTTGGTAGGAACACAGCTTCCAAGGAAATAACATGAGATTTCACAGCAACTAAAAATAGTACTTTCAAACAACACACCTACACCATTTCTGTGCATCCACCGTAAGGACTCTAAGCCAAGACAGAGCAGAGGTGTCTCTGCATCTATTACTGTGATATTGCTCACAGTGACCAAGTTATAGAATCAGCCTCAGTATCTGTAACTAGATAAAGAAAATCTGTGCATATATCCAACCCTGGTCATAAGGAAGAATGAAATTATGCCAGTTTCTTTAAAATAAGTGCAAATGAAAATCACATTAAGTAAAATTAAAAAAAAAGACACAGAAAGACAAATGGTGCATATTTTTGCTATCATAGGTCTCAGAATTCTTTATAGAGATATAAAACCATATATGTATGTATGAGTGTGTATGTTGTGAAAAAAGAAGAGATATTGGGGAAGAAAGGATGGGGAAGAAGGGAGGTGTCCTTGACCCAGGGAGGGAAGGGTGTGAATATTGCAAAATCACAGGCTATACTTGAAAAAATTTGTCTTTGTGAAACCTATTTGCCAACACAAATTAAAAAAAAGAACAGTCATTGGGCTCATAAAAGCTCCTGACTTCAGGTCAATAACTGTGTATGTTATTGGCTATAGGGGTTGCTAATGTGAAGGCTCTATTATCAATAGACAATAAATTAAACACATGTAGAAATTGTGTGCAGTTGATAAATCCACCTAAATTTGTATACTATTGTTGGTTTAACACTTTTCCAGAAACAAAGATTAAACCTACTTGTTATATTGAAATAACTCTTATCATAAAAACATTTTTCCTTTGAGCTAAAAGCTCCGAGGATTTTTTACTTTACCAATGTACACAGAGTGGCTATTTTCCTCCTTATGGATAGGATCCTCTGCTGGACATGCTTAAATAAAACTTTGACGGATGAGTACTACATCTTGGCATAAAGTGAGCCAAGGGAGAAGGGAGGTGATGCTTGTTCTTGGGAGCAATGCCACCTAAACCATCTGTTAGTCAATGTGTAGCAAACAGAATGTAGAGCCATGTTTGAATTTACACAACCCTTTAATTGTTTTGAGGGAAGGTCTCATTTAGTTCAGGCTGGCCACAAACAAGTTACTCTTCTCCTCTTAGGAGGCAAAAATTCTTTGAAGGCTAGATATCTAGATAGCAATATAGACTGCTATATTCCATACAGACTATTCAGGTTTTTTGGAGGGGAGCGGCAGGGGGAGGTAGATGATTTTGTGCTGAAATCTGTCTCTAATTTCTTTTTTTATTTCTTTCCTGACCAAGCTGTCATTGAATAGAGAGTTGTTTAGTTTCCATGTGTATGCAGGCTTTTTGTTATTTCTGCTGTTGCTGAGGTCTAGTTTTAGGCCATGATTGTCTGATAAGATACAGGGATTCTTTCGATCTTCTTGTATCTGTTGAGACTTGCTTTGTGCCCAACTATATGGTCAATTTTTGAGAGGGTTCTGTGAGATGCTAAAAAGAAGGTATATACTCTTGAGTTTGGGTGAAAAGTTCTGTAGACATCTACTAGGTACATTTGATTTAAGACCTCTATAAGTGTCATTATTTCCCTATTAAGTTTCTGTCTAGATGATCTTTCCCTTGGTGAGGGTGGAGTGGTGAGAGTTGGAGTCTCCCACTATTAAGGTGTTGGGATTAATGTGTGATTTAAGCTTTAATAATGTTTCATTTACAAATATAGGTGCTCTTGTATTTGGGACATAGATGCTCAAAATTGTGAGGTCCTCTTGGTAGACTGTGGTATATCTATACATGGAATACTAATCAGCAATTAAAAACAAGGAAATCATGAAATTTGCAGGAAAATTGTGGAAACTAGAAAAGATCATCCTGAGTGAGGTATCCCCCAAACAGAAAGACACACATGGTATATACTCACTCATAAATGTATATTAGACATGCAATATAGGATAAACATACTAAAATTTGTACACCTAAAGAAGCTAAGCAAGGAGGAGGTCCCTGGATAAGATGATCAATCCACATTCAGAAAGGCAAATGGGATAGATATTGGAAGAGGAAGGAAACAGGAGAGGAGCCACCATAGAGGCCCTCTGAAAGACTCTACCCAGCAGGGTATCAAAGCAGATGCTAAGACTCATAGGCAAACTTTGGGCAGAGTAGAGGAAATCTTATGAAAAAAGGGAGAGATGAAAGAACCTGGAGGGAACAGGAGTTCTACAAGGAGAGCAACAGAATTAACTAACCAACCAAACAACCAAACAACCAAACAAACAAACAAAAAAAACCAAAAAACTGGGCGCAGGGGTCTTTTCTGAGACTGATACTCCAACCAAGGACCATGCATGAATATAACCTACAACCCCTTCACAGATGTAGCCCATGGCAGCACAGTGGCCAAGTGGGTTCCCTAGTAATGGGAACAGGGACTGTCTCTGACATGAACTTAGTGGCTGGCTCTTTTATCACCTTCCCCTGAAGCGGGGAGGGCAGCCTTATCAGGCCACAGAGGAAGACAAAGCAGCCAGTCCAGATGAGACCTGATAGGCTAGAATCAGAGGGAAGGGGAGAAGAACCTCCTCTATCAGTGGGCTGAGGGAAGGGAATGGGAGGAGAAGAGGGAGAAAGGATGGGGTTGAGAGGGGAGGAGAGAGGGGGCTTCAGCTGGGAGTATATACTCTTGAGTTTGGGTGAAAAGTTCTGTAGACATCTACTAGGTACATTTGATTTAAGACCTCTGTAAGTGAATAACTTGTAATGAATAAAACAATTAAAAAGACTGATTTTTCTAGGACCACATCTAAGTTTGAAGGAAAAAAGTTACTATTTTAACACACTAATTTTAAATACTTTTCATAAATAATATATACTTCAATGCATAGATAGTACATAAGATTCTTATAAATTCAAGAGATGTGTATGAAATTAATTGCATTTGCTATCCTTCATGTAGCCTGCATTATGTTACAGTGATTGATAGACAATTGAATATGTATCCTATAGGAAAGAGTTGACTTAACTCATTCTTCATTTGCATTTATCAAAGTACAGCTAGTATCTACTACCAGAAAGTTCTCCTTAGCAACTAGCTTTGTTGAAACCAGTATAAAAATTGGCTTTTAAATCTTTTCTCATGGGGTATATATTGTTTGGCCAGCAGTCTGTCCTTCTGCATCACCTAATATTACCCTTTCTTGGTCTCCTTTCTAACTGTCAATCTATTCCCACACTTAATAGCAGTTTAGGTGTGAACATGTATACATTACAAGCTGGGATCCATATATGAGAAATAATATGTGGATTTTTATCTTTCTGGCTTTGGGTGACCTCACTTAATAGCATATATTCTATTTATTGATTTTTCTGTAATTTTCATGACTTAATTTTTTTTACATCTGAATAATATTCCATTTTGTATATATAATAATTTTCCTATCTATTTATCGGTTGATGGACATATTGGTTCCATTTTTGTGCTATTGTAGATAGAGCAGCCATTAAACATGGATGTTGTGACTATCGCTACGGTGTGATATGGAGTTCTCTAGGCATTTGCCCAAGAGTAGAGAAGCTGGGTTACAGGGTAGTTCTACTTTTAACATTATGAGGGTCCTCCAAACTGACTGCCTTAATGGCTGCATTTGTTTCACTCTCACCAGCAGTGAATGAGGCTCCTCTTACCCCTTGATGTCTTTCCCAACACTTGATAGCTACTTTGATTGGGGCGAGGTAGTCCCCCAAAGCAGTTCCAGTTTCAACATTTCTCTATTGTTTCAGAAAAATATAGTTACAGTAAAAGGGTAAAACCTCAAGTGAAGATCCATAGCATAAGAACAGCCATTTTAACTGTATAGATAAATTCACTGTAAAACATGAAGTTGGAGCCGGCCATGTGTTTACTTAGTGGCTACCTTCTAGCTTTGTGATGGCTTCATGAGTAAGTTTATTACAATAAAATGATTTAATAGGATGAAAGAAAAAAAATGACTGATGGTATCTTTGTTCTGTTTCTCGTGTGCTCTTCATTAGCTGTATGCTTTTTTTCTCTTTAGGAATCAATACTATGAATCACAGTTATCTTTTACTAATTAATTAATTATAGAAAGAAAACAGGTAATTCCATAGTGGATTTTTTTTTCTTTTTCTTTTCCATTTTCTTTTTGTTTTTCAAGACAGGTTTTCTTTGTGCAGCCTTGGCTGTCCTGGAACTCTCTCTGTAGACGAGGTTGGCCTAGGACTCAGAAATCCAGCTGCCTCTACCTTCTGAGTGCTGGGATTAAAGGCATACAACACAAACGCCCAGCTTCCATAGTGAATATTATGCAAGGGAGAGAATAGCTAGAAAAAAGACTGTTCTCAAAACCAGGCAAACTTCTAGTTTCCAGTTCCTGTTGAGGGTTACAGAAGACAGCAGGCCCCGCTCCCTGCCATCTCACAGTGATTTCATCTCCCTGCTGTGTGGGTTGGCAATAGGAGCTCTTAAAATGTTTTCATCTTAACTAGGGGTTTCCCTTTGGGGTTAAGCTCCTCTCCCTTCAGAGTGATGTAACATAACTCTGGTGACTGAGCACTGGGTTTATCACTTCATTTCTTGCTTACTCATCACTGTCTGTTCTGTTCCCTTTCATGGCTCACCACGCCTGCTTGCCTATGCAGTGCATCCCAAGAAAGCTTGCAGAAATGCTGAGCAACTGGCCTGGGCACCATTTTGAAGAATACAGGGACGCTGCCACACACACGTGGCCTCTAGGAGATGCATGGTTATTGCAACTCACTACTGTATTGTTCCTCGAGGAATTCAACTTTGGGATTTCAGAAGCTGGACTCACAAAAAGAAGGAGAGCTGCCCAAGCACACCCTTTGGCACACCCTCTGGTCCTTAATTGCCCATTTAGAACACCATACTTGAAAATGGCTCGGAAGCAAATGGCTGCCATCCAGGACTCTACATTAAAAATCCATCCCTTACTGAGAGTTTGACTTTGTAGTTTAAAAGAAAAAGTGATAAACAGGAGGAGGCTATTCCAGGTGCGGAAGACTGAAAACTGTTTCCCATCAATTATCATGGTAGTTCAGAGCATAAAAGGCTTAGTGGTTCAGGGGAATTTAAGCATCTACCACTGAGGATCATCAGAACCCAGGCTTTTACTCTGAGTGAAAAAAAAAATTTTTGGCTTAGCAACGGGAAGAAGAAAAAAACAAACTGTTCTATTCTAATTCTTCTCTGAACACAGCTGGAATGACAAGTGAAGATGGCTATTCTGAGTGTATTTTAATAATAAGTGCTGATTACCATTACAAGAACCATAGTAACACTGAAGAACATTGACCAAAGAAAATATATAACTGTGGCTGTCCTGTCCCTACACTCCAGAGCAAAATTGTCCAATTATAATGCTGCTTTTAACTTTCATTAGCCATTAAAATTTGTCAAAATATAACTTGTCAAATTCTTGACTCCATGCTGGCCAGTTTTTGGCACCTTACACAAACAAGCATCGCTTGATAACAAAGAATCTCAACTGAAGAACTGTCTTTATCAGATTGTCTTTGGGCACATCTGTGAGGCATTGTCTTGGTTAATAATTGATGAGCAAGGGTACAGCCCATTGTAGATGGTGCCACCCCAGGCAGGTGGTCCTGGGCCAAGGAGTCGAGAGGGAGGAGGCTGGGAGGGGTTAGAGGAAGGAGAGAGGGGAGAACTTAATGTAACTATGTAATAATAATAATAATAATAATAATAATAATAATAATAATAATAGTCAAAAGAAAGCAAGATGAGCAAGCCATGAAAAGCAAGCCAATGAGCAGCATTCACCTATAGCCTCTGCTTTGTTCCTGCCTCCAGGTTTCTCCTAGAGTTCTTCATCTAACTTTCTCCCACTGCAGACTTTAGACCTGTTAATCCCACAAGATTCTTTCTTTCCTAAGTTACTTTTGGTCCCAGTGTTTATTCTAGCCGCAGAAAGCCAAACTAGGGCAGGATCCCTAGTGGGGGAAAAAAAAATCAGAAAAGCAGGAAGACTTGTCTGTCTTCTGGACTTGATTTTTATAACCCAAATTGGCAACAATCAGAACCTCACAGGCACATTCTGGACGTTCTTGTCCGTAATAGCAGCAACCGTTATAGTAACTCCAGCCCGCGTGAACGGGAAGTATAGCGCAGATGCAGGGGAACACACACCTTAGTCCTGAGACCTTTTCTAAGACTTCAGCAGAGGCCATCTTTCCAAGTATCAAAGGCAGACAGCCCCACAGCAGCACAAACAAACATCAAGAATAGCTCAGGGTTACTTGAGTTTTTGTGGAAGGGATTCCTCCTGACCGCGGGTGGCAACAGTAACTGTTTACCAAACTCAACTCAGTGTTGGGGAGTTCCTAACACACTGTACTGGCACCTCCTATCAGGGACGCCCTCCTGCTCAGCAGAAAGAGCAGGAGTGACTCACAAACACCACGCATGACTACCCAAGGTTGGAATGCAGCCACCTCAGCCGCCGGGATATATTTCCTTTCTTACTTTTCCTATTTGCAATAAGTCAGTTTGTAAACTCCCGTTTCAAACAAATGCAAAATAGAGTTATGTTTTCATGTTGTTTGTGCCATGTTCATAACACGTGCTTAACAGATGAGCTGGGACGAAGAAGTGTTCTTTCTCATGTCTCATAACGTGTATCTATTTATCTAGTGAAATAAGCCACATGAAATGTATATAATGTAAAATAAGCTATACAAAACATCCAACCCATTATCCCTATAATTTAAGTAGGTACTTACAATTATGGAATCACAGAATTACTACCACTGCCTTTATTTTATGTACATAATAGATATTCCAGTTTCTTTTTCTGTGTTTACTTTTAAGTTAATTTAATTGCAGCATAATTAGTAGGCACTGATCAGAACTAAGAAAGGAGGTAAAAATCAAAGACAATCGGGGGGGCAAAAAAGTGACTTACGGCTGCCCATGACATGAATGTGTTGAACATTGACTCACTACAGAGTTTTCTATGAGGCGATTTGCGGATTGTCAAGCACTCTCTGACACACCTGTGCGCAGGAGTCTGCCTCTGCTTAGAGCAACAATAGTTAATAATGAGAGGTAGAAGCGAGGAGAAGAGATCTTAGGCTAGGAGGAGACGTGAGGTGGGGGGTGGGGAGAAAGGCTTTGAAAATCATTTAAAGAAACTTCACCTACCAGCTCTACTCGTCCGAAACCTCCAACTCCAAGGGTGTCGATGATGTTGAAATCAGACAGCTTCAGGTTGGCGAAGAAGGCAGCTTCGGCTTCATATCTGGATTTTTTGATGTGAAAAAATGGAAATTTCTTAGATGTGCAAACACGAGTACCATGTATGGGTGTACTGGAATGGTGGGACTGTGGCACGGGCTTTACCCGCTTCAGTTCCATTTTGCTTTTAGAATCTGTGTTTTCTCACACTCATACTTTTTTGGTCCCGGCTGTACAGAACAACAAAGACTTTCACTTGCTTTTCAAAAGAGAAGAATACAGAGTAGCCACTGCATGCCAGTCAAGTGACTGATAAAGTCCAGTTATCAAATCAGTCACATCTTGGTGGTTTTCCTACGCGTCTTCTTGTGAGTGGGGATTGTTTGAGTTGCTCTCTTTCGGATTTGTTTTGGGTCTGGGGGCTTTGCTGGGTTTTGGTTTTGCCGCTCAGGTTTTAGATGGCAGTTTCTCATTAGGTTCCCTTAGCCACAGATTGCCAGTATCTTCTCTCAGTATTTATCGAGAGTTGCAGGATCCAGACACAAGTGGGGTTGTCTCTGGAGTGAAATCACAGCCAGGTTTCAGAGAAAACAGATCCAAAAAGCTAAGCACTGAAGTGCAAATGTCTGCAGTGGATGATCCCAGAAGTATAGTCACATCCCTAAGAAAGGCTTTCCCTCCGCTCACATCTATTCACTGACTCTCAGCTGGCCAGCCCAGTGTCTTTTAGGTTTGCAAGTTTCTTATATGAGTGGCAAGAAGCATGGACTAGCATCCAACTCTAACTGCACACGTGTCAATCTGACACAGGCAAGAGGCCAAAATGTGCTTCTACCCAATGAGGAGACTGAGTAGGACTCGCTTAAAATAGCTCCTGGTTAAAGGCCCTGCTATTTTTAGAAAGGGCAGGAAGGCTTAAAGTAAAGATGATCAACCCTCTGACTAAAGCCAGATCAGGAGTGCATTCAGCTGTCTCAAAACTGAAGTGTTAAAATCACTATGTATGACCCTTGACCTTCAGGCCAAACTCTGTACAGATGTGAAGACTATACTCGAGGAAACAGTACATACATAGCTTATGCGATGATTATATTTAATACAATCCTTGAACCTTTTGTGCTAACGCTCTAAGGCATTTTTATTATAATCAAACACACCTTCAAACCGTATACTATAAAACACATAAAATAGCTTCTTAGACAAGCTTTCAACTCTTTTCAGTTTACAATTACAATTATACCTTTTCAACAGGTCCCTCGTTGACCGACAACTCAGAGTGGATGAAAACAAGCAGAAAAGCACTCAGCTTTATTTGCTTATTGTGTAAATTTAAATACGTTGACCAAACCTTTATAAGTAAAGCTGATGAATCTAAGAGTGTTTACAGATTTGTCTCGTTGACTACACAATTCAAAGGTCACCAGAGTAATCCAGGACCTGATGAGCTAGAATGGAACATGAGCAAATGGGCATTTCTGACATTCCAATTGCTGTCTGCTTTTGGAAAGTTAAAACTCCATCCCATTTAATGCAGTGGAGTTGAATCCAACAGGTGCCTAAAAAGACATCTGTTGAGCTCTGACTCCTGGGGGTTTAAATGTACCCAAGTATTTCCTGGACATCTAGATAAACACATCACTAATAGCATTGCTTTAGTTTTTGATTTTTGTTTTTCAAACAAACAAACAAAAAACCAAAAAAAGCAAAAACAAACAAACTTTTTTTTTTAATGTGGAGTTTTCAAAACATTTTAAACCTTCATACTCATGCTATTATATCAGTCTCATAAAACCAACATGGAAAAAGACCTGAAAGGAAAAACTTAAATAAACAATGGCTGGTTCTGACTTCTCATCCAGGTGCTGAATTTTTAAGACAACACATCAATTGCTGGTTCATTAATTAATATTTCTCCTGGTTCCCTTTTGCTCTGTTTTGCTTTGTCTGTTTTTTTCTTTAACTATTATTGTTATTATTAATTTATTTTCTTTGTATCCTGGCTGTAGCCCTTTTTACATAGACCAGGCTGGCTTTAAACTCATGATCCTTCTAAGTTAGCTTCTTCAGAACCTGGATTACACATGTGCACTACCAGATCTGCATAATTGATATTTTTATTAATTCAAAATAGTATGATCTGAGATAGAACTCTTTAATAAAATGCCATGTCAGTACCAACAATCCTCATGCATTCATAAGGAACACTTTTGTATAGCAATGTGTTTGCTGGATGCACAGATCTCAGGTGCAAAAAGAGCTCACTCATACTCTCTTATATACTGAATCACTCTCTTATGGTCTGTTTAATTTATGATATCATTACCTAAGCCCTTGGATACAACCCTGACATTCAGTTTGGCCTTTTCCAATTAGATTGAAAGTGCATCAAAATTAGTGGAGTGATTCCTGGCTTTGGCAGAACATCAAAGCTACCTGGGCTCTTTTAAAACAACTCTGGGCCTCAAAGCACACAAGTGAAACAGTTATTTCTAGTGCTGGTATCAAAAGTCTCAAAAGCGAGAAAGTCCCAGAGATTCTGCTACACGGTCAGAGCCAAGCCCCACCCTTCTGAAGGTCCAGCACATTCCGGCAGTGGCTCCTGATCCAGAGTGCAGATGAAACTGGACCAGAAGGAGAAGCTGCTCCCCAAGAAGGTTTGAGCCGCCTTCATTTTTGGTCCTTCACCATCAGGTGAATAGTGGTTCTATAGTGGGTAACAGCTTAAAATCCCCAAGGAAAAGAATGTATATATCCCCCCTGTTGTAGACAATAAAGAAAGGGGGTGGGTTTGACTATGCTGCTCATGGCCTGGGACATCCGCATTTCTTTCACCCCTGCATCTACCTCTCCTGTTTCCACGGCCACTCATTGGTGCTGTGCTAGGCCCACATTTCTCTAGGAAACAGCTAATAATATCTCTATTTCCGGTTCTTCCATTATTAACAACAAAGTCTAGGGGTTCTTCTCCAGCCACCACACTATGTCTCTGGTTCTCACAAAGTATCTGGGAATCAGTTACTTCCTAATTGTTAATTAAAAGAATTGGATGTTGTAATTTAGGAGTTATTATTATTAAATAGTCAGCATGTTTCCCTGGGTCTCATCAACTGGATGAGTGACTCATCCAGAACCAAACTTATGGGACTTACCATTATAGCTCTACCTTGATTATTATAATAAGAATATTTCTACACCATTTGATAAAGCAGACAGTATTATGTATACTTTTGAGCAAAGGTGAAGTGACCAAAACATGGCAAGATGAGAAATTAAGAACCATTTGAACAAAGCAAATGTGGCCCTGTTTGTTTTCGTTCACCTTATCTACCATAAAAATTAACTTCACAAATCTGAGCCTTCAAAGAAAAAAATGAAAAATCGCAGAATCTCCTGATTCACATACAAATGACATTTTCTGGCTTTGCTTGAACTCACCTGCGCTTGCGTGCACTTGTATTGCCACTGAGTTTAGGTTTATCAGTTCTTGGGGGAATATATATATATATATTATGAATTGGTTGCTAGTTCAAGTCAGAATCCAGGTTCTAAAGGCATAATAGAATGTCTAGAAATTATCTGCCAGGTAAATGTCTAGAAATTATCTGCCTTCACCTTGTATTTGATGAGAGGTCATTGGAATCTACAGGTACATTTTATAGAAATAGATTAAAAAAGGAGTGAGAGATTTCAGAAATGTGATTTATATGCAAAAGACACAGTCCTGTTCTATGATAAATACAAACTACAACATTGACCCTATACTAAATAAAGACCTACTTGTATACAAAATATGTTGTAGAATAGTAGTTTCTGATTTAGTAGAGCTTGGTGTGTTGAATAATTTGTGTGGCCAAGTAAATTCAAATGTAGTAAAAAATATATTGAACTATATTCATGGCAGCTTTATTTGTAATAGCCAGAAACTGGAAACAATCTACAGGTCCCTCAACTGAAGAATGGCTAAAGAAAATGTGGTACATTTACACAATGGAATACTATTCAGATCTAAGAGAAAACAAACAAAAATCATGCAGTTTACAGGTAAATGGATGAAACTGGAAAAGATTATCCGAGGGAGGTAGCCCAGACCCAGAAAGCCATGCATGGTGTAGTCACTTACAAGTATTTTTATATTAGCCATAAACTACAGGATGACCATGCTACAAACCACAGACCCAAAGAAGCCAAGGAGGGCTCAAGTGAAAGTGCTGACTATCATTCAGAGCAGGAAATAAATAGATATGTGAAGTAGATAAAGGGAGGGAACTGGATGGGAGAGGGGCTGGGGAGGCTAACAGGGGTGGAGATCAATCAGCTCCTTGTACAGTTAACTGTGTGGAGAGCAGGGTTGGGAGTTGGGGGAGGATCTAGAGAGAGAACAAAAATTTGTGTGGGAGGGTATCTCTGGGACATAGGACACGGGAGGATCCCAGGAGTCCATGAGGATGACCCTAGCAGAGACATCTAGCAGCGGGAGTGGAGAAGCCTGAAGTGTAGTCAGAAGCCTCCTGTAGTCAGATGGGGCTTCCAGTGGAAAAGGGGGGACACCAATGGACCCACAAAACCTTAGACTGCAAATTTATCTTGCCTACAAGAAGTGTAGGGGTAAAGATGGAACAGAGATTGAGGGAATGGCAACCCCATGACTGGCCCAATTTGAGATCCACCCCGTGGGTGAGAGCCAACTCTTGTCACTATTAATGATAACCTGCTAGGCTTGTAGACAGGAGCCTAGCATAGCTGAATTCTGAGAAGCTTCATCCAGCAGCTGATGGAAACAGATGCAGAGACCCATAGCCAAACAATAGGCTGGGCTTGGGGATGTTCTGTGCAAGAGTGGGAGGGAGGATAGAGGAGCAGGAGGGGTCAGGGACGCCACAAGAAGACCTACAGAGCAAACTAACTTGGGCCCATGGCCCCGCCCAGAGACTGAAGAGCTTGCATGCGCAGAACCTAGAACTCCTACACGTATGCAGCCTCTGTGCCACGTGCCAGCATGTTGGTCCTCCAACAATGGGAGTAGGGGCTGTCTCTGGCTCTGTTGCCTGCCACTTGATCCCTTCCCCCTAGCTGCACTGTCAGGCCCCAGTGGGAGAGGATGCTCTTAGTCCTGCTGTGACTTGGGGTACCTGGGTGGGTTGATACCCCTTGGGGGACCTCCTCTTCTCTGAGAAAAAGCAGAGGGGGGGATGGGGGCATGAAGGTGGGAGTAAGAGGAGAGAAGGGAAGAGACTGGAATCAGGCCATAGAGAGATTAGATTAATAAGTAAATGAAGAAAAAAGTTGTACAAGAATAAAAAAAGAAACGAAAGCACTATATATATATATTTTCCTGTGCAGTCCTGGCTATCCTGGACTTACTTGCTTTGTAGACCAGGTTGGCCTCAAATTTACAGAGATCCGCCTGCCTCTGCCTCTCTGAGTACCGGGATCACATGTACGCATCACCGTGCCTGGCTACAAGACATATTTGAACAACAGTTTTTTCTGCATTGTTAATAATTTTTCATACCTTTATTTATGTACTTGAGTTTTTACCTATAATGATACTGAGCACGTGGCTACTCTAGCGATATAAAAGGGCTCAAAAATGAAAATATACTGGTGCCTAGAAGACAATTTTAAAAATGTTTAACAACAGGGAAATATCTGTAAAAGAAATTGGTGAGGCTACGCTATTATACACTGAAATTCTGAGACATATGTTCAACGTGCAATTGCAACTAACAATTTTTAAAGATTTATGCAATTTGAGATGAATTGTTCTTTCTCTCAACTGATTTCCTAAATAAATACATACTACCATGAAAAAAAATGAATGTCAAAAGCTACATTCTGGTGTGTTTTCACGGACCTCAATCCCAATTGTAGGAGGAACGGAAGGATAGTGGTGAGGGCAGAACAGTCCAAGACTCTAAAATGGCAGTTGTTTTTTGTTTTCCATAAATGTAAACATTTATTACAAACACTAGCTTATTTAAACACATCCTCTTTAGTTGTAGAGATTTAGAATAAACTTGCTATCAGATTTCACTTTCATTGGAACTGGGAATTAGAAGGAATATTGTTACATTACTTCATTTTTCACTTCATAAAATTTTGGACACAAACACATGCACATGTACACACACCCACAGCTTATTGAAAATTGCCAAATCATTCTCAATTTTAAATAATTAGTAAATATAATAGAATGAAAGAAATTGGAAAGGGCCATTCAGACCTGCCACAATTCTTTATTACATTTAACAAAAAGAGGTTTTTCCATATTTGTATTTTTTTAATTGTTGCATATTTTGCAGAAGAAAATTACCTTTTGACTATACCCTGTTTTGATTTGTCTTTTCTGAACGCCCCGTCCGCATACAAGCGCCTAGTCTCAGGCTCTTTAACAGCCACGTGTTCATGGCCTAATGGGTTGATTTGGTTTCACCATGCCCTTGACAACACAAGCTCCAACATTGGTGGGAACATTGCTCTTCTTGTTGCCTGTCTTTCCCAAAAGTTTTACAACGTGTGTATTGGAAGCGCCCTTCACATTCCAGAAGGTGGTATCTGTTTGGACCCTCAGTTCAAGTTGCCCTCTTATTGCTGCAGAAACAACTGCGGGCACAGACTTCAGAAACCCTCTTTCCGCCTGCGGGGACAGGGGACTATACTGAATGGGAGGGGCAGGCCTTAGGAACTTGCACAGTGAGTTGAGGGCTGTGGAGCAAGTTACCAGTGAAGGAAGCTAAAAGAGAGCCAGGGACTTGTGTTGGGATGGCAGAGAGAGAAAACATCTTCTTCGAAGAGGAAGCTAATTCCTAAAACTTTGTTCAAGCCTGTGCTTGGTGCTTAGGAACACTCAGTTCTCTTTTCCAGTAAAAAGATCAGAACATGAGTTTTGAAGAACATGAGCATTTGTAAAATGTTACAAATGGCTGTGAGTCAAAGGTGTAAGCAATAAACAACAGCAAGAATTATTGCAATTTTAGGTTCCAAGATGCCAACATTAGAGTGTAACCAAGCTTCTTCGCAAATATCTGGAAATGTATGTAATAAACTAAAATTGGTAAATTTTTTCATGATTTGTCTCTCTCAAACACAGAGGTGTAGAGGTTCCACCCACCCCAGAGAGAAGTCATTTATTAGATGAATAAATGAAATAAGCTGTGTTACTTGGAGTAACAGTAACAAGAATCTACTAATAAAATCAGGCTCTTTAAGCATAAGTTCAAGCTATAATTGTCATGGAAAGTAGGCTGAATAGCATTCCTTTTTGATCTAAGATCTCTGAAACACATTTAAATAGGTTTTTAATAGTAATACCTATTATCTAATGGTAGTGGGGGATGAAATGATCCACAAATTACACACACACACACACACACACACACACATACTTTTGAAGCTTTTCTCACAATCTCATGTAGTTCACGCAACCATTAAAAGCAATATAAATAATCTAGTCCACAAATACATAGGGTCTGTTCTGGAATACATTATCCTTAGCCGAGAATTCCATGCAGATTTTCTCCTTCCAACCAACCAGTTAAATAATCACTTAATGAACACAGGAGGGAATGCCGAGGTTGACACCCCCTTACCTCTATTTAAGAATGTTTTATGTTACCCACAGAACTTTTATGGTAGTCATTGGATGTTACCTATTATTTTTTGGTAATCAGAAAACCCATCTGACTTCCTACCACCAAATTTTCTGTGATCTATTGACACAGCTAAATCTGTTAGGCCTACACCTTTCATATGTTTGTGTAAGCAGGGAATCGCTAAGGAGGCAGCAATAGCCCATGGTTGAAGCATATTCTTGGAGGCCAGTTGGCTTTGGGAAAACCCCAGCTCATTGCTCACTTAACATAGGCAGAAACAAGAAACTTAATCTGCTTCCATTTAATTGGCAGGAGAAACAAATCAGATCCCTTGGGTTATGGTAAATGTTAAATGAGATTAAATTGCATGAAAGTTAAATAAAGACAATTGCTACTAATAATTTTTGAAAGATGATCATTACCTAGGATGCATTTTAATTATGTGTAAGACCCTGTCATTTTAGTCATGTCTAATTATTACCAATTGCCTAAGGTTTCTATCTGTGGATTTTGGGCTGGTCTAAAAACTACCCTAGTCCTCGTGGGTATGATCCATAGTATCATTTGGTTGGCAAGCAGAACAGATGTTAGTACATAGAAATAAACTAATTTAGGAACATAAGGAATTTGAACTAACAATAATGTGCTTTGACTCCATTCCTAGAATTCAGCTTCTTCATTCTGATTGTTTTAATCATGGCTTACATTGTCTCCAAGAAAGTGGATGACATTTTCCCTGCTACAGCATATGCAATTTACACAGTATTTTTACCATTTAATTTCTGAGAAATATGTGATTCATTGCTGTCGAATGACTCAAACTGAAAATTTTATATGTAATGAATGAAGGCTGTAGCTCTTGCAGTCTATTCTAGACTTTCTATTAGAAGAGGGTAAAAGAGGGTTCGTTTTAGAAATTTAACATGCTCTTCATGTCTACTTTGCATTCAGAAAATATGGAATTTGTGAGGCTTCAAGAGGACAAAAGAAAGACACAAAGCCCTGATGTTGCTTCCCAACAGTGTCCTTACCTTCAACTATTCCCTGAGCTTGTGAGACAGACAGAGACGATACATCACCACGCTCGCTCTCAGCCACAGCCAGAAAACAGACAGAGTCAGGTAACAACCTTCGTAATCCAGAGCCTGGAAATGACTGAAACAGATTCTCAAGAGGCATTGACTGTTCTGTAAATGTCCCTACTGAGGACGAATCATTGCCCAAATTAGAGTTTCCAAGAAACTACTCAGTGACCCATTCCTGTAAACACCCCTGTGTCACTTTCCTAGTGTTAACGTGTATGAGAAACTTCCCAAAAGCATCCCAAAGATCCATGTTCATTAGGAAACAGTGGAAGCCTTGCCAAGGTCCGGAGGCACAATGGACATCATTAGTTCCTTCATAATAACATGCCAGTGAAAACCATGGCTGCCTCCTGTTGATCACATATTTATCAGTGGATCTTTTGTACTGGGAAGGCTCAATGTCAGATCAACTCTTAGTGTCTTTATAATTATTTGCTAGCCTTACAAGATTAATAATATCTTCATCCCACTGCATAAGGAAACATTCCCAGAGGTATAATTTTGGAAGACAAAACAAACAAACAAAAAACACACATACACATAGAGAAAAATTCCTTCTTCGTATTTTACTGACAAACGACAATAGAAGGAAAAAGGAAACAAAAGATGCACTTCCTTTTTCCAGACTTTTTTCACAGCATATTTGCAACTTTTCTTCAACATCACATGAGTTTATTTACAGTGCTATGAATATACAACACAATTAACTTTGCATGGGGATGTTTTCTGTCACTGGAGAAAGAGTCATCAGTAAGCTAATACTCTGGAAATGAAACTGACACCATGAGGCTTCAGCACCCACCTCGGTACCATCTCTTCTAGCAGCTCTCATCACCTGTCCACTTCCACCCAGCGGCGCTGACGGGAAGAGCCTGGTCTGTATCATCCTCCATGCAGACATAAGCAAGCCAGGAACAAACAGTATTCTCCCTCTACCCATAACCCCGTTCTCAGCATCCATGCTTTTGTGCCTGGCACTGCCGAGCCTTTCCACCCTAGGTCTCTCAGTAGGAGCACAATCCACACATGAGACACACGCTTATAGCCAGTAGTGAACAGCATTTGCCTCTCATTCTCGGGCCTCGTGCTATCATAAAAAGACAAAAATTAAAAATTACCTGGCTGGGACAAATGGGAAAATCTTGGGCTTCTGAATCAAGACTTTTTTTTTTTCGAGAACTTAAGCAAATGATCCCCTTTCCTTCTGGTTCAGGTCCCCCCTCCTCCTTCCAGACCAGATTCCTTCTGTTCAGCAATGCACTGGCTCAAATCCCTGCTTTAGCTGCTGCCTCTCCACCCCACGCTTTTACTTTCCATTGAAAATCTAAATCAGAATCAAACGAAATCATTTTGGCATCTTAGGGAGTCAATGAAAATGAGGCAGCGATGGTCGTGGCGGTGTTGCAGTTGAGAGCTAGGGCTACATAGATGGCGCCACCAGAGAATGGGCTCAGTTCCGAAAAATGTCATCGGGTTACTCCGGCAGTTAGGCCACCCACACTCGAGTTCCCAATTTACTTGCCTTTAAAGAATTCCAAATCAAGAGAAACTGCATACCACCTGTTTTAGATTTTCTAACAGAAAGTGAACATTGAGCTTTGCAGCTAAGACAGACATTAAAGCTACGGCATCGCTAACTTCCTCTGGAAGGGGAGGGAGATCTGAAAGCAGAAACATAGAGTTAAGAAGTAACACGGAAGTTATCACCGTTTCATTGCTTACAAACATCCTGTTATCGTTGCCTAGAGCATTACAGTGTGCCGTGGGACTCGAGCCTGAAGTGGGAAGCAGGTGCCTGCCCGTGCCGCCCATCTGACCCTGCGCCCCTAACAGGTTTCTGGCTACATACAGAAACCGTTTCTATTATTTACATTTTCAGATGTTACTAAATGACCTGGGTACTTCTTTTTTTCTGTTCAACTCATCCTTCATTTCTAAATGTAATATATTTTACTCTCCATAGTAAAAATATTACATTATGGAATGCATTACATATGTCAAGAAAAAAAAAAGAGCCTAAGATGTTATTGTTAAATATTAGTAGGTAAGTAACATTTCATTATCAGTTTTCCAATGAGATGAAACTAAAAGCTTACAATGTGAAAGGGGTTTTTCTAGTGAGATGAAGCTAAAAGCTTACAGTGTGACAGGAGTTTGAATATAGCTCTTATCATGTTGCTTTCATGTATTACCACCTTTCTATTGTGATAATTCATCACTTAATATAAACCAGACATTTCATTTTTGCTAATTTTCTGTAAGAACCAGGTGACTAGATCTTCATTCCAGTAAGCAATGTAGTTCTAACAGGGTATGAGAGGGTTTTTGGTTTGTTTGTTTTGTTCTTTTTTTTTTTTTTTTTGCAATTTTTAAAAATTTGCCCAATTCAGTTTAATATTATGTGAAATTATTAAGTTATCATTTTTGTACATTTTCAAGGGCAATCAAAATAAACTCTACAATTAACTATGATATGACTACCTTAGTGACCTGATGAATTAGTTTTCAATGTTTTTCCAAGGACTGTATGAGGTTTACAGCTGCCCACTAGTTCTAAAAGAATATACTGGGTTGCTTCTATCCTGGAGTGTCTGTGAACTGGAATTGAGGCTCGGCAACATCCTGTGATTAGGAATTTAGCTATGAAAACCAGCTTGGCACAGGAATGACCCGTGACAGTCTGTTCATTCTTTTTCACTCATTTATTTTTAGCATAGAAATAATAGATCAATTGACTTGAAACGGCAAAGGGCATTTTCAAGGTTAGGATCACCTTAGCCCTACATGTTTTATAATAGAAACCTGTTGACTAAGGGTGACAGCAATTGTTCTATCCCTAGGTTGATAAAGACATAATTTTCCTATGAGGGACATATTTCATGAAAACTGTAGAATCTTAACATAATATACCAATGTAGTTCTCTAGAGACTAGCACAATACACAAATTTGCTGTGCTGAAAGACATTTTATAGACTGAGGTAAGGAACCTGATCCAATTAATGTAGAGTAAAATACAAATCTTTTAAATCATTTTGGATAGTAAGTAATCTCAATATTAAGGTCAAAACAGATTTCAAGTGATGTGTCCTCATCAGAATCAGGTGGTTCTGCAAATTCCTAATAAAACACAAACATTTCAGGTACTCTTTACAAAATAGAGAAAAGGAAAACCCAACCCTCGTACGGCTTCCATGCGATGGAGGAGAAAAAGAAACAAAAACGTGTATATTAACTGTGGCAAATGTTGTGGATGACTGTCAGGAGTGTGGGAACAGGCGCAGGAGGGCTGTGGGCATTAACTCAGAGACCAGGGGACTCACTGAGGAGAGAAAGTAAGCACTGTGGAATCTGGGCAGAAGAAAATGAAAGTGTAGTTGCCCCAGGGCAGATGTCTATCTGGTGTGTGTTACAATTAGCAAGGTTACCACAGAGGCTAGAGCAGCAGAAACAAGGGTGGGAGAAGGGAATGGGATTTGGGGAAGGGTGGCAGAGAGGTGTGAATTGTCTAGTGCTCTCAAAAGGAAACCCTAGAGAAGGAAGCATGGCTTGTTCTAACATTTTAATTTACCTTTGCAATTGCCTCTAGGACGGTAGAACTCAACAGGAGAACAAAGCTAGGACAATAGGGACCAGCCTTTGAATAACCCAGGTAACAGAAGATGCAGCTTAAATGTGGTTGGTTTCACAAATATTTACAAAAGAGCATCAGCACAATTTTCTACGAAAAGAACATGAAAAGCATAGAAAAGGGAAAAGAAAATTATGATTATTAGACTTGAGGCTCATGAGAGAAATGATGGAGCTCAAATGATTGAAATAAGAAACACTGTAATAAAAACAAGTTTGGATCAAGAGTAGAAGTTCAGTTTTGATATTTTAGATTTCCGATACACACACACACACACACACACACTCACACACACACACACATGCTATATCTAGGTGAACTTTTCAAGTAGGCATCTGGAAGTCTGATGTTGGGAAAACAGAATCTGTCCTGGAAATATAAATCTGGAACTTAGCAGCACATTTGGGTTCAAAAGTTGGAAGACAACCTGATATTGCCAGAAATGATGAAGAAAAAACATGAATTCAAAGAAGTTCTAGAGCACACCACCATTGAAAAAGTGGTGGGAACAAGCAGCCAGAGAGGAAAAGCATCAAGAGAATGTAAGTTCTGGGAAAGGAGATTTCAAGATGAGGATGTGGAGAACTGTATGAAAAGCTACAGACTTCTCAAACTACAAAAGACATGAGCATCAACATGAGTGAATTCAACTACGAGAGGTCACTAGTGACTTTGGTATGGCAAAGCTGGAGGAAAAAATTAGAAATCACCTATCTCTAGGTATTGCAAAGGATTTTCTAAGGTAAGACCATTGAGGTGACCAGTAAAGCATGGACTTGTGGATATGGCTTATGGGGTTTTCTCTGGATGTCAGTTTGCTGGAGAGCTCCCTAGTTTGCTGAACAGAATCAATCCATTCTGATGGAAAATGCGCATTTCCCAGGCTCCTTTCATTAGATGGAAGCATGTGGCACATCCCCAGCTCTCTATCTCACTGTGAACACATGCTTTTCTCCTACATCGCGCACTGACCTATAATGTAAGAGTGTAAAGATGAGTCTGTTCACTCTTGAAGTGCCAAATTGAGAAGCTTCACAGATTAAGTAAATTTTTAGAAGCAAGGGGAGATGACACAGTATACAGTGAAGTGTGGTAATAGGACAAGACTAGAGCTATTTCAGTGTCAAGTTGTAAAAGGGTGCTGTAGTGGCAGGAGGGCTTTTAGGTCAGGGAAGAGTTGTTGATGGGAAGATGAGGAGACGGCAGTACTAACACGAGTGCTCATACAAGGGCATATATTTTTCTATCAACAACATTGGTGAGCACTGACAATTTTTTTTTTTTTTTTAGTGCCTGGGTAATCTGTAGTGGACATTACTCTAAATTCTTAATGTTTACTGTCATTTAATTCTACAAGAAACAGCCTGTTCAACTGTTCAACTGTTCAACTACGTGATCTTCATCCTGACTTCTTTTATGTAGCCTCTGATCTACATAGCTAGAAAATCTCTCATTTTCCATTCTCATGTAATATTTCTGCGGGGGGGGGATGTATCAACAAATCTTTAAGAGTAAACAAAATGTTCTAGAACTAAACACTATGAAGCTAGGTAGAAATTCACGTTATTATATAACAGATTTGGAGTTTAAGAACGACGAAAGACGAATTTCTATTCTCTTGTAGTACTTAGCAAATGGAATCTCTTTTCCCAGGAGGCATCTGTAGAGTCCTGGCATAGGCCAGGGGCAGAAATAGGCGTATTTCTCACATGATAAACAATATCCTGTCCTCATGGGTGAACTCTTAAGGGCACCTCTGCTGGTGTCAAAAGGGGTCTAACCTACACAGGGATGATTCTAAGTGAACATGAAAGGCTGTTTACTGGAAGACAGGGAATCCTTACCCGTCCACACATTTCCACAACTCTGGGCACAGGGGAGCAGTGGATGCCTGAAAACTGTCATCCCCACTCTTGCCAAATCCCAACATGCAGCACAATTAACGTGACAGTTATCTACCATGCAAGCCCCATTCACAAGCACCTGCCCAATCCTTCCACGTTTAAGTCTTAAGTTTTCAGTTATCAAAGTACTTAATGGTTTTGTAAGTGGTATTCAAATTTTATTTTATTTTTCCTAGCCTGCTGCTTTCTAAGGAGAACTACAAAACAACAAAACAAAACACCCTACATCTTAATTTGTATTAATTATATTTATAAATATGTTCTATAACAGAAAGTCAATAAATATTTGCTGTTTAAAGGTCTTGTCTACTTGAAAGTAGACCTCCTCCTATATGAAAGCTGAGTAAAATCATCATATTTTGCATTACTCATTTACTGATTTGATTTTTTTATTGTTAGCAAATATTCATGTGAATACCTTCATCATTTAAAAAGTAATAGAATCAGCAATTTGGTCTTACATTTAGATTTTCTTTTTTAAAAGTAATTTTAGTAAAGTTTATAATATCAGGCTTTAAATAGAGAAGTGAATTTCAATGAAATATGAGAATATGTAAATAATCTTAAACCTAATATTAAATATAAAATTTTATTTAAAAAGTGTTGACTTAGTTTATAAAATAAAATTTATGCGGTTTACTTATTTACATTCTTTCTATATAAGATTTTAATAGAGGTCTTATATTATTTTTATAATGCTAAAAATCTTCCCCAAACGTCTTACTTTAAAATGATAACAAATATTTATTATCTTCTGGATTCTGTGAGTCACAAGTTTGAGGAGAACTTAGCTGGGCCATATGCTCTGGGAGCCCTTGTGGATGATACACGGGGCTACACCGTCTCTGAGTGTTCTCTTCCAAGGGTTTGTCCATACAGCTACTAGGTGGTGTTAGATGGCAGTGGGATTTAGCTCCTTTCCATATGATCTTTTTTGTTTTTCTCCTGATGTGGTAATCTGTTTCCTTCTGAAGCAAGCATTCTCACAGGATAAGGCAGAGAGTACAAGGCCTTTCCAGCCTGGCCACAGAAACCACACACACACACCATAGTACTCTCTCTAGGCCTCGTGGGCCACAGCATTTTGTGTGCTAGGAGACTACATGACACACAGACACAAAAACGCCCATACACCAGGGGCCGCTGGTGGCCGTTTGACTCCATTCTCTGTGGCTTTTACATAGAAGTGCTCTTATCTCTTCCTGAAGTCTCTGAAAGCCTCATTGTATATATACTCACTCTAAAGCCCTCGTCATAAAATCCATTGGAGGAGGGAAAAAACAGGGAACAGGACAGGAGCCCACCACAGAGGGCCTCTGAAACTATCCTGCAGGGTAATGAGGCAGATGCTGAGACTCATAGTCAAACTTTGGGTAAGTGCAGGGAATCTTATGAAAGAAGTGAAGATAGTAAGACCTGGAGAGGACAGGAGCTCCACAAGGACAGCAACAGATCTAAAAAGTCTGGGCACTGATACTCCAGCCAAAGACCACTCATGGAGATGGCCTGAAACCCCTGCATGGAGGTAGCCTATGGCAGTTCAGTATCCAAGTGGGTTCCCTAGTAATGGGGACAGGGACTGTCTCTGACAGGAACTGATTGGCCTGCTCTTTGATCACCTCCCTCTGAGGGGAAAGCAGCCTTACCAGGCCAAAGAAGATGATAATGCAGCCACTCCTGAGGAGACCTAATAGACTAGGATCAGAGGGAAGGGGAGGAGGACCTCCCTTATCAGTGGACTGGGAGAGGGACAGGGGTGAGGAAGAGGGAGGGAGGGATTGGGAGGGGAGGAGGGAGAGAGGTACAAGGGGGGATACAAAGTGAATAAACTGTAATTAATAAAAATAAAAATAAATCAGTTCTAGGTGCAGATGGAGTATCTCAAATGGGATTCCTTAACTACAGCACTTATCTATCTATCTATCTATCTATCTATCTATCTATCTATCTATCTATCTATCTATCTATCTACTTATTGTTTATTTGCCCATTTATTTGTTTGTTTCTTTTCCTGTTTTTGAGACTATCTCAATCAGGTTGGCTTTAGGACAGGATGCTTCTGCCTCATCTACCCCGGTGCTGAGACTGCTGTCCTTGAGCCACCATGCCTGTAAGTGCAGTTCTTTGAGGACGGTTTTTCCCAATCTGAAGCTACAAGAATCAGGATCATTTACTCCCCACTCTCCACACCACATACATCCTCTCTAGTTCACGGAAGTTCTGACACCTGGCTGGAAGAAGGTTGTTTGTCCCTGAATTGGGACTTACAGGGCTAGACCTAATGAAGGCATCTAGCTCCATCTTCATCTTAGTCAGTTTCCCGTCTTAAGTCAGTCTTCTGTTGACACAAACAGTCACTCAGTGTTTGGAGTAGTTTTCTCGGGCTGCTTTCTGCTCAGAGATTCTCTTCACTTGGTGCCACCTTTTCTCCCTCTTTGTCCACACTGGTGACATTTTGGCCTCTCAAAAAAAAAAAAAAAACCTGCAAGTGTATGCTGAATCTTGCTGGAGTTTCACAAGACAAAAGGTATACCCAGCTGCTTCTGACATCAGCTCTCTTTACCTTTGTGCCTTTGTGCACACAGATGAGAAGTAAGGCTCCTAATCCACATGTGAAGCCTCTGTCTGCCTGAATCACTCTCCAAGGCATTGTCTTAAGTTACTGATGACAGAACAAAAGATGTTATCGGAATTACTTTAGCCTTATATTTATATTGTCTTTCCCTTAAGGTTCCTTAGATGTGACTTTGGCCTGGGAGCCACCTAATTTTAGTATCATTTTCCACTTGGAAAGGATGAAAATTACTAAAGTAACTCCTGGATCATTTATGCTTGACAGCCTTTATTTATCTCATTTTTTTTCCTCATACTACATTTCCCATACGGAATGAGGCAAAACCAAGACTGACTTTCTGCACATGGATTGGAAAATTACTTTTAGCTGTATTTCTCCCTGGGTTCGCCAGACTCGTTTTTACTTATCTAGTCATTCTAGGTGACATTCTTGCTACTGAATAACCAGGGCTCCTTTTCCATGGTTTCTAGGAACAATTTCTCTTTCTTTTCTTTTTTTTTTTTTTAATTTTGTATGTGTTTGTATGTGTGCGTTTGAGAGTGGGGACCAGAAGAGGGTATCTGATGCCCTGGAGCTAAAGTTACAAGTAGCTTACAACCTCTCAAATGGGTACTGGGACCTGAACTCAGGTCTTCTAGAAAAGCAGCCAGCATTTTAAAGCACTGAGCCATCTTTTTAGCCTGTCTTTATTTACTTCAAGCCCATAGTAAGCCTCCTAAAGGCACTGGATTTCTTTTAAGCCTGTTCAAAGTTTCAAAACCCTTCTGCTTTGCTCACTTTCCTGTTCCAATCTCTCCACATTCTAGTTTTTTTTTAAAGCAGGCGCCATACTCTTGGGAAGCAAAATATGTATGAGTTGTAGAATGCTGTGTAACGAGGCACCCTAATACATGATGACTCTAAGCAACCATTTTAGATACTTATGTAGGAGCTTCCAAGTGTCTGGAATCCAGGAGGATTGTGGCTCGGGACTAAATGGTATCTGAGCACTACTGGTGTTTTATTAGAAGTCAAATCTATCCATATCCAGAACCTCAGAAGATGACGTTACTTGGAATCAGGGTCTTAATTAGTTAAGATGAGATTATAGTGAATAAATGTGGTAGGCCCTAAATCCAGAAGTTGCATCCTTACAGGAAAACCTTATTAGGATTCAGCTCCTCATAGGGTAAAAATGGCTGTGCAGAGATGGAGATATTAGAGTAAGCATCCACAGACAACGGACACCAAAGACTGTCAGAAGCCCAAGAAATAGATGGATTCAAAGAGTTTTTCCCCCTTGAGCCTTGAAGGGGATCCTGCCCCTGACACTTTGATTTCAGACTTTGAGCTTCCAGTGAGATGAAAAAAAATTTCTCTGGTTTTAATCCAAGTTTTAATAATTAGTTATAGTAATTCTAGCAAACTAGTATACATAGCTTCTTTATATTGTTCTTGCCTATTAATCTAGTTTTCCATTGCAGAATCAATCAGTTAGTTCAAAAGAATTGAATAATTCATATAGCTTTCAATTGAGTGAACCAGCATAACAAAAACATAAAAAGCAAGTGTGATAACTCACTTATTTTAGTTCTGCACGTAACCATTCCGACTTGAATTCGCTGATTATATGTATTAAGCATCTAGTAGATGTAAAACTCTGTAGGAGCTATACTTACCAAAACCAAACTTTCATCTCATGCCCGAGTGTGTGTGGCGGGGAGGCGGGGGGGGGCAGAATTCTCCCTCTGGTTAAAGAGGAAAGGATCATGCGAGTCTCAGAGCATATTGACAATCATAGAGGGACTCTACTTTGTAACTTATCTGCAGTGACCACAGAGGACTGATTCCCAAGTGAAGATCACGTATCATTTTATGGATACTATTAAAGAGCAATGTCACATGCATCTTAGGCTTCTATAATAGACTCAAACTAAACTCAGGGTCTCTGCTTCAGCCAGAACCACCATACCCCGTCACCCAGGCTGCTCCTACTGAACATTTCTAGAGTCTTCAAAATTCCATCATCTTGATCAGTTTAAATTCATCTGATAACTTTCTCTTGACTCTTTTTTTTCCCTCCCTTGTTCATTCATCAGCAAATACAATCAATTCTTTTCTGAAACATCTCCCAACCAATGTATTCTTGTTTCGCCAAATGCCATCACCTTTATCTCAGATCTGTATCATTGCAGGGGCCTGGTCACTAGTCAGCTCAAACCCTGGAGGCTTGCCAAAGAGTCTGGTGATACCTACTAGCAGTGAATAGGATCTCCCTTTCCCTACATCATTGTCAACAGAAACCAGGCTCAAATGAGAACCTGGGGTGGGGGGCAAGAAAAATAGGGTAATAGAATAAATACATCAGAGATGAAACAGAAGGTTGGCTATTGAGAGGGGGGTTGATTAGCAGGAGGACGGAGAAGGGGACTTGAGAAGAAGGATCAATAAGAACAAAATATGAACAAGCCCTGATAAAACCCATACTAATTTTACAGGAACAATTAAACAAAACAACAGCAAAGTGAACTTGTTCAGGGCTAGCACACAAAAGGCTTTGCCTTCTGGGCAAAGTACTTGGATTTGATTCCAGTAAGGAAAACTCTTGACAAAAGATACCAGCAAACAGCTGATAAAAGGGGCTGCTTTAATATTTTATGGAACCCAGAAGCTAGTCTCAATTATATAATTTAAAAGAAAAAATGTAAATCAATCCAGACCCTAAATAGAAGCAGTTGTCTCTATAGCAATTTTTGTGAAACTTCTGCCTTCAATGAATGATATCCACCTCTGAATTAGGAGGCATTTATAAAAGTAACATGGGACCAATTCCAGTACTTTGGAATTATTACCATAGATTCAGACTATTCTTTTGTACTCATAATGCACAATACCAATGTGAGATCCTGTAATTCTGCCTTTCCGATAGTTTGATTCCCTCTTTTGGGGATATATGGTCAAGCTGTTAGGTAGCAAGACAGCCATCAAGCAAGCTCACAGGTCTTCTGAACTTACTTACTGCTATGGCCCTTACTGCTATGATCAGCTTTAGACTCTGCTTTTCTCTCTTTGGAACACACTAATTTTATGAAAAGGAAAGGTGCTTTCTACTAAAATGGCTACTTTGTAGATTGGTAATTTTTAAAATTTTATTTAATCTATTCTGTTACAAGATTTTTTATTGTTGTTGTTTAAAAGAACAAAATCTGAATTTTACCTGAAGCCCTGCCTAGAAACATGATATTCTATACTCCCCAAAGATTGTGAGATTACAAAAATGCATTTTGTCCCTTCTCTTAAAAGTTAATCTAAACAAAGAACACCCTGAAGGAAAGATGAAAGACCTGAAGATTGTTAGAAAGGTTGGAGGCTAAGCAGCTCCTTAACGAGATATTTTCTTAAGAAACTTAGGTTACCCACTCTGAACTCTTAACTTTTCTTCCATGGCAACTTTTATTCAGATACCAGCCAACATCCTAACTCCACTTTCCCTGGCACTCTGGGAACTGTCACTTTGTCCCTGAAAGACCTCTCTCCCCTTTCGGAGGCTTCCATTGCTTACCCCCCTTCCCTGGGAAACTCTTAAACTCAAAACAAATCTTATTCTCTTTCTATTATGTACCTGCTGACTTCCAGCAGTTGCCAGCCTATACAGTTTATCTCCTGGCTGGCTTAATTTCCCCCTAAACTGTCATAAAATGCTATACTGAGTAAAAATGAATTTCTGTTCTTGGTTTTAGTAAAAATGCTTTGGGGCACTCACCCCAGGTTTCTCGTACATAGCTTCATTGTGCTGATATGTGCATTGCTTACTTTTAGGATCATCGGGAATTTTATCATGAAGGGATGTTGGATTTTGTCAAAAGTCTTCTCCACATTTATTGAGATGTTTTATATCCTTGAAACCATTTATGTAGTGAATTTCATTTATTGATTTACATATGTTGAACCATCCCTGAATCTCTGAAACGAGGCCAACTTGATTATGGCAAATGTTCTTTTTGATGTGCTCTTGAATTCAGTATGCAGACTTTTTATTGAGAATTTTTGTATTCAGATATATCAGTCTATAGTTCTTTTTATGCTATGTCACTATCTAGTTTTGATATCAAGGTAATTGTTTATCCACTAATTCAATATGGTGCTTTCATGTCTTAGTGACAGAAATAAGAGAAGAAAATGAAAGGGGTACAAAAAGGTAAGGAAAAAGTCAAAGTAAAATTATTTGAAGATTATATTATTCTATATATAAACTTTCCTGAAGACTCCACTGAGGAACTCTTAGGTCTGATAAAGACATTTACTAAAGTGGCAGAATACAAAGTTAATGTACTAGTACCAGTAGTCTTATATACCAATAACAAATAGCTAAGAAAGCACAGAAACAATCTCATTCACTATTGCCCCAAAATAAAACTTGAACTAAGACCAGACAAGGAAAAAAAATAAGGCAGTAACAAATCAATTAGTAAATAATGACATGAACAGATGAATTATAAATGCTAACAGACACATGAAAAACCATTCAACCACTCTTGCCATCACAGAGGGCAAATAAAAACTTCACTGAGATTTCATTTAACATTGGTCAAAATGGCAATTCTTAAGAAAAAAATGATGAAAGCTGACCAGGAAATGGATAAAAAGGAACACTTACAGACTCATGGCAGGGATGTAAACTAGTCCAGTAACTATTAAGATAAGTCTGGAAGTTCTTTTTCAATTTTTTTTATTTATTATAATTTGTTCACTTTGTATTCCAGATGTAGCCCCCTTCCCTTGTCCCCTCCCAATGCCGCCCTCCCTCCCTCTTCTCCTACCATGCCTCTTCCCCAGTCACTGATAGGGGAGGTCCTCCTCCCCTTCCATCTGACCCTAGACTATCAGGTCTCATCAGGACTGGCTGCATTGTCTTCCTCTGTAGCCTGGTAAGGCTGCCCCCCACACCTCAGGAGGAGTTGATCAAAGAGTCAGCCACTGAGTTCATGTCAGAAACAAGCCCTGTTTCCCTTACTAGGGAAACTGCTTGGATAATGAGTTGCCGTGAGCTACATCTGTGCAGGGGTTCTGGGTTATCTCCATGCATGGTCCTTGGTTGGGGTATCAGTCTCAGAAAAAGATGCCGGAGTCCAGATTTCTTGGTTCTGTTGCTCTCCTTGTGGAGCTCCTGTTGCTTCCAGGTATTTCTATCTCCCTCTTCTTCCATAAGATTCCCTACACTCTGCCCAAAGTTTGGCTATGAGTTTCAACATCTGCTTCGATACCCTGCTGGGTACAGTCTTTCAGAGGCCCTCTGTGGTAGGCTCCTGTCTTGTTCCATGTTTTCATCCTCTTCAATGTGTATCTTTCTGAGTGAGGACTGATCATCTTACCCAGGGTTCTCCTTCTTGCTTAGCTTCTTTAGGTGTACAGATTTTAGTAGGTTTATCCTATATTATATGTATAATATCCACTTATAATTGAGTATATACCATGTGTGTCTTTCTGCTTCTGGGATACCTCACTCAGGATGATCTTTTCTAGTTCCCACCATTTGCCTGTGAATTTCATGATTTCTTTGTTTTTAATTGCTGAGTAGTATTCCATTGTGTAAACGTACCACAATTTCTGTATTCATTCCTCAACTGAGGGATATCTGGATTGTCTACAGTTTCTGGCTATTACAAATAAAGCTGCTACGAACATGGTTGAGCAAATGTCCTTGTGTACTTGAGCATATTTTGGATATATGCCTAGGAGTGGTATAGCTGGGTCTTGAGGTAGCACTATTCCTAATTTTCTAAGAAAGCACCAAGATTGATTTTTAAAGTGGTTGTACAAGTTTACATTCCCACCAGCAATGGAGAAGAGTTCCTTTTTCTCCACATCCTCTCCAGTATGTGTTGTCACTTAAGTTTTTGATTTAAGCCATTCTGATGGGTGTAAGGTGAAATCTCGGGTCATTTTTGATTTGTATTTCCCTGATGACTAAGGATGTTGAACATTTCTTTAAGTGTTTTTCTTCCATTTGATATTCCTCTATTGAGAATTCTCTGTTTAGCTCTGTACCCCATTTTTAATTGGATTGCTTGATTTGTTGCTGTTTAACTTCTTGAGTTCTTTATATATTCGGGATACTAGCCCTCTGTCAAATATAGGGTTGGTGAAGATCCTTTTCCAATCTGTAGGCTGTCATTTTGTTCTGAAAACAGTGTCCTTTGCTTTACAGAAGTTTCTCAGTTTCATGAGGTCCCATTTATTGATTGTTGCTCTTAGAGCCTGTGCTGTTGGTGTTCTCTTCAGAAAGTTGTCTCCTGTAACAATGAGTTCAAGGCTTTTCCCAACTTTTTTTCTAACAAATTTAATGTGTCTGGTTTTATGTTGAGTTGTTTGATCCACTTGGACTTTAGTTTTCTGCAGGGTGATAAGTATGGATCTATTTGCTTTTTTCTACATGTAGATAATCATTTAGACCAGTACCATTTGTTGAAGATGCTACCTTTTTTCCATTGTATTGTTTTTGCATCTTTTTCAAAAATCAGGTGTCCATAAATGTGTGGGTTTATTTCTGGGTCTTCTATTTGATCCACCAGCCGGTTTCTATGCCAGTGCCATGAAGTTTTTATTACTGTTGCTCTATAGTACAGCTTGAGATCAGGGATGGAGATACCTCCAGAAGATCTTTTATTGTAAAGGATTGTTTTAGCGATTCTGGGTTTCTTGTTATTCCATATGAAGTTGAGAACTTTTCCTTCAAGGTCTGTAAAGAATTGTGTTGGTAATTTGATGGGAATTGCATTGAATCTGTAGATTGCTTTTGGAAAGATGGCCATTTTTACTATGTTAATCCTGCCAAGCCATGAGCACGGGAGATCTTTCTATCTTCTGATATCTTCTTCTATTTCTTTCTTCAGAAACTAGAAGTTTTTTTCATACAAGTCTTTGGCTATTTTGAAGGGTATTGTTTCCCTAATTTCTTTCTCAGCCCATTTGTCTTTTGTATACATGAGGGCTACTGATTTTTTTGAGTTAATTTTGTATCCAGCCACTTTGGTACAGTCTGGAGATTCTTAAAACATCTAAAAATAGATCTAACCTATGAGCCAGCTACACTATTCCTGGGTATTTATCCCAATGTCTCCTAGTACAACAGATCTGGGTACAGCAATGCTCACTGCAATAGTACTCATGCTAGCTAGGCTATGGAAGCCTCCTAGGTGTCCAACAACAGAGGAATGGATAAAGAAAATATCATGTACATACTTAATAGAAATTTGCAGCCATAAAACATATAGTAGTTATATCATTTGTAGGGAAATGGATGTAACTGGGAGTAAGTAAAGTAAAGTAAACCAGTCTCAAAAAGAGAAATATCATATGCTTTCTTTCATTTGTAGTTCCTAGATTTTATATACATACACATAGTCAAGTATCTATATGACATAACAGAGGAACAGAAGGGCCAAAAGGGGAAGGGAAGAGAGGCACAGGAGACATGACCTGAATAAGCTATGTACTTGTATAGAAGGCTTACGTAACATACATAACAACCATCCTTAGTCTTTTCTAAGTTTCTTTTAAAATTATTTTCTCAAGGATCTATGGGACCTTGTAGTCACAGGTAATAGAGATTCTAAGAGAAAGAACAATGTCCTAATTGACCAACTGGTTATTGTTTTTCTCAGTTATACTCTTTGTTTTATGTCCCTATGATTTTTCTAATTCCCATAAGCTCACTAATGGGTTTCACATAGCTATTTAATGTTCCCAAGCTTGACAGCTATTGATCTTAGTGTGTGAACATCTGATGATACTCTGAGCTCAGTGTAAGAATCTATAATATTATTTAGTTTTGCAGGAAATATATTTTAAAGAATACTGAACGAACAATTATAAAACTAAAAACAATCTAACTTGTTTGGATAGTATGCTTCAATTAAGGAGTTCAGGTTAAAAGAATGCCGCTTCCATTGTTGTGACCTGATTCTTTGTTGTTGTTTCATTTGTTGTTGTTATTATTACTATTATTGGTGGTGGTGGTAGTCATGGGGGGGTGTCTGTGTGCATATGTGAAAGAAGAAAAAACAACTTGAATCCTACCAACATTTAGTAATTTCTGCCTGTTTTTTTTTTTTTTAATATTGGTTTTTGAGAATTTCTTGGATACTCTGTTTCCCCATTGGCACTGTTGTTGTGATTTCCATTTATGTGAAATAGCAGCCCTTCAGATAGGTGCCAGTTGGTCAGAATTCCCAATTCATCTTGTTTTAACAGAAACAACTCCAAATTTTTGTAAGCCAAAAATATCCAAAGAGAAGCCAATGAGAAGAAAGGCTAAATAGTGATTGCATTTTTATGTAAATTGCAAAAACAGAGTCATGTGGAATGGAGGGGGTCCAGGGGTGTTGCAGGTTGTTATTGCCAGTGATGTCACTATTGAATTTTTCTTTGGGATCATGTCTACACTGTCAACCTTCCACACAGAGCTTGCATCTGTTGTCTCAAGCCACCAGTGGGAACTATTTCCATTTTCTTCTATGAAGTTTAATAGGCAGCAGAATGTCAGTCTTTTGGCTAGTTTTTAATAACCCAGGCTTTTGAGTTACTATAAATATGGGTTAATGCTGCTTCTTGTCTCTTCTGTACCATACTGAATAAATTTAAGTCTGCATACATGCCATTTGAAGATAGTATAGAAATACGGTGTACTGAGATCACGGCTTGTAGTAAGTAATCTGTTATCATCACTTTCCTAAAGCAGTTCAACCCCTAACTGCTCTGCAAATAGTCATTCTTACATCCACGAGTAAGTGCAAAACACACCCCCAATGAAAGAAGCTTCTTTTTGCAGCAGATGGAGATCATAACAGAAACTAGTCAAAATGTAGAGAACAACTAGCCATGGGTACCCTGCCACAGTGAACACATCTGCAACACAACTGCAACCAGTCAGGCAATAATGCCGAAGAGGGGGACAAAAAACTGTGAGTGCCAGAGGGACAGGAAGTCTACTGTAAGACTGTGCCTTCTCTCTAAGACAGGAAAGCCACACCCACAAATGATCAACAACACGGTTGCCTAAAAATGACCTGAACGATTCTAATATCATTTGACATCCCAACATAAATGGGGAGAATAACCACAGGGCTCCACACTTAGACGAAAAGCTACAAGCAATTAGCAACTGCTGAGAGAGAGAGAATTAGTCCTCCTCAGGGATCAGCCCCCTGATTGGTTATTTAGTCCCAAGTGGTCAACACTTGAAATGTATATGCAGCAACACCGAACAGATTTAGCAGGTTGTATTCATGTGTTTACTCCTTTACATGTCTATGTACAACAGTGGTTAAAGAAGGGGCTGTGAATTCAGGAGAGAACAGGAGAGGGAAAAGGGTAGAATAGAGGAGAGGGACTGGGAAATAATGCAATTAATTAAAATTTTTAAATATACATATACCTGACTGATTCACTGTGTGTAGTTGTTTAGCTATGGAATTTGCTTTATGCGAACCAGCTAAGAACTCAGCTGATATATGTATGTATGTATATGTATACACACACATATAAAATATATATAATATATGATCACCTTTTTATTAGATCCCAACAACTGGTATATGATGAGCCAGCATGCTTCCAGTGAGCTACAGTGCCAGCCCCATTTTTTAAGATGGTAAAGTGTCTTAATATTCTATCTATACATTTATTATTTTATATGGTTTTTTTTTTTTCATGAGGTTTTCCCAGCAGATCTTTCGAGAGGCTGTGAGCCTCTCCCAGGATATGCATGCCTTCCTGGCCAATTAAAAATAAATACAGACAAAGGAAGTAGGATCAACTCACTCTTAAGTTGGCTCATGACCCAGCGGTGGAAGGAGGCAAGGTCAAACAAGCCTGGGGTGCTATTTTAGAAGAAAGGGGGAAATAGGGCCCACATAACCACCCTTCCATGACCTGTGGTTTGAGAATCAGAGCTCTGCGTGGTTCCCACACCACAGCTGTTTTTCTACATCACCAACACTGAGCACAGGAAATGGAATGGCACACAAGCTGCAGTTTATAGACTCTGTTCTCTCGGCAAGAGAAACATGATTCCTGGGCTCTTACATTCCCCCCAGAATGGCATCTGAACTTACACGTTAAAGGAATAGCCTGTCTCATAAAGGGGACCTTCATGTGTGAGAAGCCTAAAAGCTTTAAGAGACATGTAAGGAAGTGCATAGAGTTTACGTTTAGACAGAGTTTGGAAAATTTAGGAAGATTTCAGTCTATTTAATACTTAAACAGGGCTGCAGTATGACCTGAAAAAAAAAAAAAAAAACAACTTAAACTCACACAAAGACTAAGTGTTAACTTTCTTCTAAGGACACAGGAGACATAGCACCCAAAATAAGCTCAATTTTAGACAGCTGAGAATAAAAGCATCTATCTGAGGCACACTGGCTCCTGGAACCATGTCTAATTCCATGGGAATCAATCTAATTTTTAATAGTATTGATGAGAAAATAGGTGACTTGGATTTCAATAGACAAGTATTTTTCTAACTTGGAAATCCTGTGCAACCCTAGCTATTATTGCTCTGTCTGTACAATGAGCTCCTAGGAGCTTGTAAAAATCTATGTAAAATTATTTCTCTGGTTTTCTGGCAGCCCATGTGATGGTTTTCAAATTTTTAATTCTTTTGAGAACTGCATACATGACCATTGCATCTATATGGCTCTTGTCCCCTCCTTTCCCCTTCCAAGTCCTCCCGTGCACCCTACTCCTTCCCCAACACATGACCTCTTATTTGAATTTTCATATATGCATACACACATAAATACATGTACACACACACACACACACACACACGACCTGCCAACTCCGTTTGCACAAGTGTCCAGGGCTGATCACTTGAAATTTAACAGTCTATCTGGTAGCTCATCCCTGAAGAAAATGGATTCATCCCCTCCTGGCCACCAGGAGGGGCCAGATAAAGAGCCAGCTCAGTGCGGCCTCCCTCCACCCCCCAACACTAGCATGGTAACTTGTCATTATGTAGATCTTGTTCAGGCAGTCGCATCATTGAGATTTCATGGGTGCAGTTTCCCTGTCAAGTCTAGAGGTCACTAGCAGCAGGTGTCAGCCTTATAGGCACTGAGAACTATAGCTCTTATCCTGCATCACAAAAGGTTCTTTATGCAACCGAGGGAGACTATTACAGAGATACACACTGGTCAAAATAAAGAGAAGAAGTGACCCTGGAGTGCCCAACCATATTTGCAAGGAAACCCACACATCCAAGGTTCAGGAAAGACTATGGAAGAAGGGGTCAAAAGATTGTATTTTTTTTTTTTTTTAACTCCAGACACAGGAGCCTGTTGAATGAAGATGCGACTTGATACCGTCTATCCAGAAATAATGTATCGGAATGAAATGGAATGGAAATTCAAGCTTCACTTTCTACACCTCACAATCCTGCTATAGAGAAGTATGTAAACCAGCCCATTCCAGAATGATCAGCACAGCTGTTGACACTCTGGGGTCCTGGGGGTGATGCTTGTTTAATTTCCTATGATGTTGTCTTGGCTTGCTGCATTGCATGAGTCTATGACGATGAGCTGATTTTCCAAAAGCTGCCACTAGAGGGGACAAAAGCACTAGGTTTGCCGCAATGTCGAGTCTGATAGGATTTTACTCATCCTGAAGTCCATCTGGACATTACGTTTGCACCTTTAGATCTGTAGGCATTCAGTGCCTACCGTTATCCCTGTGTTTTTGTTGTTGATGTTATGAATAAGATGCAACCCCATAGTTATCTCCCTACTTGTTCCTACTATGGAAATGAATTTAATATGTTAATGCACATGCTCTTAAAATATGTATTAAAAGGAATCTATAACTCTCAAAGCAGAAATTTTTGCCTCAGTGAAAGACCTCTTGATTTGTCACTTTACTCATTCTGTCTTCCTATTACTTCTCTTCCTAACTTTCTAAAACACAAGGCGAACTGAGTACCTAAAGGCGTTTGCATGGAGTCGGAACTCTGGGAGGCATTCAGGGACTGTACAGCCCAGCTTCCCCACCCAAACGTTATACTTTAGTTTCACGTGACTACTTGACAACTCTCAAGCGTCCTCTCCGTGTAGCTATAGCTGTTATTCATATGGCTATAAAGATGGTTTCTAATATTAAATATTTGCTGCACATTGACCACTGTAAAAAAAAGTGATTTACACAATCTTCTTATTTACTTTTTGTCTGAACTCTGAAGGAGGGTGCTTGCATATCTGTGTGTTCTCCATCTTAGAGGCAAAGAAATCACAGACTGGTGGAAATTAGTGATTTCAGCGTGTGAATCTATATCCCCTGACACGCTCTTTGCTGATGCAAATTCGTGTCACTATGGGCTTTGCTGAAGGGAGAACAATGAGAGACATTTTTCTAAGGTGTGTCTTTAAATTTATCATTCTTACTCTTCCCTCCCAGGCAGAACTCTCATCTCCTCTCTGCTGCCATTGTGCTTTTGGGTGTCAGGATGTAGGATATTTATGTATCCATTCCCCTATATACAGAGGGAACTCCAGGAGCTGGAAAGGGGTATATAATCCATTTTAGTGTCTCAACTGCTAGCAGACTGCCTCGTATTTTGGAGGGGATCCATACATGAGGATTGTGGATTGCCAAACTGAAAAATAGCAAGTTTATTCCACATTTTGGATGTTCATCAGAATTTGAAATATATAAACTTGACTTTCTAAAAAGGTATTTTTGTACAAGTGTTGAGCATATATTTGTTTTCCACTTAAAATTCACAGCGAGTGTTATTTATAAATATTTGGAATGGTACTTGGCTTTAATTATATCATCTACCTAATAATGAATTCTGTAAATACCTCCGGAATTACACTGTCCCCTTACTGTGCTTATTATAGCATGTGTTTGCTCAGTCAGGGTGCTAAGGTACAGGGTACTTAAACACGGTGAGCCATTTAATAGTTACATACAGGGCCATTGAATGAACTCTAAAAACAGCACCTCAAACTGCCTCTGCACTTTACATGGAGTGATCTTTTTCCTGTCTCTCAGGATTAAGCTCGTATCTTTTGTTTCATTCCTGAATTGAAAATTCACTGTAGAAGCAAGATGGCAATGCTAACTTACACCCCAATACCAGGATCCCCTGGCACCTCCTTACTCCGACTTCTATGTTTAATGAGAAAGGATATTCTTCTCCAGTGAACCTCAAAGCAGTTCTTAGGTTTGTCTTCTAACTGGCTACAGCTATGGTTTTATAACAGCATTGAAGTTGTGATTATATAAATTGGGATAAGAGACGGCAACAGTTAGAAATGCTTTTTCTCTATGAATAATATTTTAATGATAAAGACTGAGACAATGCTTGAGGGAAAGAAATATATTGTTGAGAGTATTTTGATGTATGCTTTCAAGAGATAAAACTTGTTCAATCATGTCATAAACTTTTGAAAATAATTACCAGCTCTTTTTTTATTCCTCTATACTTAGAAAGGCCTAACCCAGAAGCCACGTGATACAGTTTTTTTTTTCCAGAATAAATGGACAGAAGAATGAGTTCTCCAGATGTGTTGGTGCACATTTGTCATCCTGATACGTGAAAGGTTGAGGTACTTGAGAGGCTAGAGCATGAAGGCCATGAGTTCAAGGTCAGCCTTGGCTACATAAATAGCCAAGTCTACTTATGAGTTCCAGTCAAACCTGGACTATCTTACAAAAATATATCTTTATTTCCATGCTCAGTCCCAAGAATGTGTGAGCTCGTTTGTTGAATTTCAGCAATTATATATTAATCCAGATGCAATTGGAAGGCAGTTCTGAGATTTATTTTTCTTTCTTTTGGTTAATAAGTATTTGTTGAAGTTGAGTAGTCAAAGAAATAGGACTGTACCTTTTCCCTACAGTTCACCTAGCAAGGAAACCAAATATAATCCCCAAATTAATAATCCACCCTGGGAACTGTTATAAAGGAACTGAGGAGAGGTCTGTGTATGAGTGAGCAGGTGTAGGTTTGTGGGGAACGGTTTTGAAAACAGATTGTTGGGGTAGGCTTCTTGGAGCAAATACTGAAATTGAGAATATACTTATCTAAAGAATTGTGGTAACAGCTGCCACAGTGCTAAGAGTTTAGAGGATGTGAGGAGCTGAGGGGGGAGCATGTAGAGATGTAGAAAGCATCACAGCCAATGCGAGGAGGAGGGTCAGGTAGATGCTGCAAGCTTAAGAGGGAAAAGGCATTTTGATTACATTCTAACTGCAAGCTGCAGTCCACTTTAACTAGAACAGCAACAGTGAAGATGACAGAAATGACAAACACAGCAGCTGCTCCTCAACAAGCCTCTGTTCCTTCTTTAAGGCTGATAGCAGGTGTCCAGAATCTTCTGTCAATCATCACATCAAAGCACAAAACAAAGGCGCTTGCTTTTGCCATTTACAAACAAGGGATTGAGTCTGAATAGTTTTGGTTAACTTACCCAGGAGCACAGATAGTACGTATGACATTATCATACTTAATATGTATGGCATCATCACATATCCACTTTGAGAAAATGGACTGTTGAAGAATAGAGAGATCAGGGATAGGGTGTCATATGGAGCCTCATATGCACATACTTCTAGTGGGCTTGAAGTGAGGGGAAGGAGAGAGAAAGGGTGTTACTGCCACTTAATGAAACCCAGAAGATTATGAAATAATTAGGGTTGAGAAAAGCCTAGATTTCAGTTTTAAATAAAACTTGAGCTGAATAAGATGTATAGAATGTATAACTTATACATTCTAAAAAACATTGGTCAAGGGCAAACCCCTTGCCATTCTCAGCCCTCTCCTCCCCACTTACTGAGAAATTCCTTGGAAAGCCAATTTTATTATTTTTCATATAAACTGATCGAAGTCTACAACATTCTGAGGAAGAGATAGCAAACTACAGGACAGGACAGGCTGAGCCTCTTTTGAGTGGTCAACAAGCTAAGAACAGCTATGGCATCTTTAAATTCAAAAGGAGGCGGGTGATGCTCTGTTACACTTGAAGATTATATAAAACCCAAGTTTGGGGCCCTGTAAATAAAGTTTTATTAAACACAGATTCTCCAACATCATCTGTAGCTGCCACTGTGCTACAACAGAATTTGGTCAGCTTGCAGGGCCTCTGTGGCCAAGATGCAGCTCAGCCTAGAGCACTTGCCTAGAATGTGTGAAACACACAGTTCCATCTTAGCATGTGCATGAGAATACAAAATAATCCTGGGAACTCCCATACTACTTCATTTGATACTGTCAATAAAACTGTGTGTGTGTGTGTGTGTGTGTGTGTGTGTGTG
>NW_026592510.1:7167619-7175373 GCF_907164565.1 Psammomys obesus | reverse complement strand
AAAAAAAAAAAATAGCAATATAATGACTCCTGATGACATTGCTACTCATAGATCAGTGCCTTGTTCAACCATCCTCAGAGAAGCTTCCTCCTGCTGTACCAGATGGGAGCAAATACAGGGACTCACAACCAGGTAAGGCTGAAATGCTCCTTTAGTGCCCTCTAATCCCACCATATTGCCTGTTGTTAATTTTAATAAATCTCTTGTCTAAAAGATGATTTTGCTCAATGTTTCTGTCTGAACACTCTCTCCTCTTTCTCCCTAAAATCCAGCATACTTATTGAGGGAAGAAAGGATAAAACAAGTGAACTGATTTAGTACATGATGGAAGAAGTGTGGAACAAAGCAAAATCCCTCAAGAATCAATCCCTTGCTTCATGCTCCGCCTATTCTCCACTTCTGCTGGTTCCTTCTATACTTTCAATTGCCACTTGCCATTTGAATGCTTCTAATTCTGTAATTCTCTCTGCACTTCTTTGCCTAGGCCACTTCAACTAATGCCTACCTAGCATCAGCTAATTACTCAGGATTCAGCTCCAATGTGTGGAAAATGTCACTTCATCAGAGGTCTTGTCATAATGGTTGTTTGTCTCTTTTGCACTGAACCAAATAATCAGGAAAGCAAGTAATGTGTCTGTTTTTAGTCGCTATTTTAGGGGTAGGGGGATGACTTTGCAGGCTGAGTTATCTCTTGAATAAATCCACGTATATTCAGAAAGGAATGAACAAGGGTGAGGCTGGTGCGTAGGGAGCTATGAGTTATCAGAGGGGTCTAGGTCTATGTAACAAGTTCCACTGCAGGTTATAATGCATGGTTGGTTGGTTGGTTTTTATAATGATGAGGTTCTCATGGCTAACAATATTAGGTCTCATCAACTTAGACTGTAGCTACCGCACACATCAATCTATTGTTACAGCTACCAGAATGTCTCAGCGGAAGGACTTATGCATGTATGCCTCCAGACTTCAAGATAAGACAGCAGGACAGAACAGGTGGTAGATGAGCCAACTGGTCTAAAATACTGCAACGTTTCTATCAAGCATGACAGAGTAATTTGCACAGCTGGAGGAACCATATGTAAAAGAGGTTTTTGCTATGGGCTTAAGTTTCATTTTTGGTGTTCTGTTTTTAGAAGGGATTGAGAACTTATATTCAAAAGAAGAATGAATAAAATCAGTAAGGCTTTAACTTGAGTCCATCTAGGAAACAAAGTTTCCATTTGCTGTGTTGTCAGGCAGTACTATGATGATGTCAGCAGAACATAGAATGCTGCTGTATGTTTACAATGTGATGACGCTAAATGGAGAAAAACAATGCATAAAACATGTAAGTGTAAGTAAAACACAAAGGGAGTTAGGAGCATATGCTAGATTGGCTTGGTTGGTTTTCTTTTTCTTTCTCTATCTTGCCATATTATTTTTATAAAAAGTTAAAGTACAAAACATTTTAACACAAATAAACATCATTATAAATGAAAACAGAATTAAATTTTTCACCCACTGCATGTTCTCAACCATAAAATATAATGACGACAAATGTGAGTCACTTTAAGAGAATAATTTTTATTATAAAGGTTTTCATGATAAGGTAAGTTGAATGTATATGTGCACTATATATGAATTACGGTTTTTCTTTAGAAAAAAAGAGTTCTTTTGCCTATTGTTTCTGAGCATAATTTTCAACAGTGAGTACACTGGTGATGCTCTAGCCATAAAATATTACTTAATGAAGAGATTTTTGTCAAAAATACTTAAAATAACGAAATAAATCATTTACTTTTATATTTATGGACAACTATGATTTTATAAGACAAGCCTCACACATGGATGGGGGTAGAATACTCAAAAAATGTCAGAATAATTGTTATAACTTGTTCTTAAAAGTATGGGGTGAAAAGTAAACACTGACTCATATATCAGTCTCCCTTCAAACTACAATATATTCCCTATTGTATTGTAAAGTGTGTTTTGTGTCAATATGCACATCATATAGTACAATGTAAAGCTCATAACTAAATTTATAAATGCTTTGATCAAGCGAATGAGTGTCCTTAGAGCAAAAATGACAGATACATCATTACATACATCACATTCCAAGTGATAGCTAGTGATCCTTAATTTTTACATTAGATTGTTTTTCAATCTTTGTGAGTATAACTCATATTTTAAAAAAGCAAAGTCTTTAGTTGAAGATAATCAGCGATTAAGAAAGGGTGAACATGACAAAACAGTAAAGTTTCTATCAAGAATAAATTTAGGAAAGATATAGTGTGATACAGGCAGAAAACACATAACCTAGAAAAAATTGAAAACCATTTCAATAAGGTATTTCCTTCAATTCAATTTTTCTGGACCAACTGTCTGATCTGCATGCTTGGCCTGGGCCTTCTGAGAGGAATAGCATGTTTCTTTGGGGGCAGCCAGTCATTGAGAGTGCTACACTAAAAGGTAATGAGTTCCTCACCTCTGAGTTTTAAATGTCCCCAAAGAATCAGTTATTAAAGTCACTCCTACTTTTCTCTCTTCTTTCCCAAATAAGAATAGACATGGAAAAATAGTCATTTTACATGGGTAACATGATCACTTGAGTGGGATTTTAAGATGTATTAACCTTCATGGCTTTTGCTAAACAAAGGGGACCTTGAAAAAAAAAATACTTTTGAAACAGTGGAGCTTAATCATCACCTCAGCTGTACTTGCTCTGGGGTTTTGTGGTCTATGTAGAAGTATAAAGGCATTAACAGAAACTTAAACCAGCTAGAAGGTGTTCCTAGTTTCCATTGCGCAGGCAAGCCTTTAAAAGGGCCACAAGAACCAAGTGAGTGTAAGATATATTAACAGGGAAGAAAGTCAGTGAGAGAAAGAGACAATAGTGCTGGCACAAGCAGACATTTAAGTTTGCTGGCGCCGGTAAAAGGCGTCCATACCCTGCAGAGATTCATTGTTAGCTTCCGCCTAGGTAGGGACCTCCGACTGAGGGATGACTAATGCTTCGGGCACCTTCTCATGCTATTTGTTAGCACTAGATAGAGTATTAACAGTGCAAAAGGCATGACCGCAACTACTCTAAATTTGTTTGGTGTGAGACAATGTCAAGGAATAAACTTATACTCATTCCTTAACATTAAAGAATATTCAGAAGGCATTCACTTGGTTTTAGAAATAAGCCACTTACGTTAAATCTATTCTGAACGAAATTTGCTGAGACAATGAATGTATCTTGTGAGGCAGCTTATCAATCAGCAGGCCCTCTGAAAGTTGGCTATTCATCAGCGATCGATCAGATTAGCAACTGATCTAATAAGAGGTCTCTATAACCAAGTTTGATCCAGTTAATAGTTGATCTAATTGGTGACTAATCTGACTTGTGATCAATCCCATCTGGTGGCTGAGCCAATCTATGGCTAACCAAATCAATAATTCCCATCAAGCTTATGGTTACTGATTAGGTCAGTGGCTAACTTAATCAGAATTTGACCAATTCACCACATACACAAGAGCAACTTAGGAGATAGATGGGCTGATCTGTTTAATTTCTGTCATCAGCCCCTAATTATCATCTATATCAAATTATGTTGTATGCACTAAGACTGTATGTTTGTTTCATGATGTCCAAATTATAGTTCAGCAAATCTCCTGTTCAAAAAAAAATTTGGAAGTATCTTAATATAGACAGTTATTTCGTTATTTTTTTGTTCCTTAACCATAATTCTTTGGCCAACCTGTGACTGTTTTATAAAAAGATATCTATGGGTATTTTATAGCCTAAGTATAATTTAATGATATTCTATAAACATGACAGCTTTACTTATATAAAACTAAAGACTTCTTAGTCATGTAAAATATTTTATAATATATAGAATAATTATTTTCTGTTATCATAGTCCTATGTCAAATTAAAGCATGTTTCCAAAGATTACTTCAACAAGGTCATTCACCTTTGAAACACTTTATGATTTACAAAGAACTTTCTCATAATGTCATCAATTAAAACGCAACAGTAGCTGCCACTTTAGAGATGTGCTGAGGGTGAGGCTGAGAAACAGGTGTTGGGAGTCATGAACAAGAGTGAAAGCAGGAACAAAGGCCTGTAGTCTTTGTTCAAATTCATATTACAGCGTGACAAATTATGGCCAACTCTTCCTTCTAACAGTCTGACCCTGGATTAAGTATACTTGTTTCCTTATTCCCTAGAAGTGAAGCGTGAGCAAGTGAACGCATGAGTGGTCAGAATTCATCAACCGTCACACTGTTATGTCTCCAAAGTCACCAAATACAAAGCGGGGTCACACTCACAGTCACTTTCCCATCACTGATAATTTTAAAGCTGAGATTGGGCTCCACTTTTCCTCGAATAACATTACTATAAAAATCATCTAACCAAAGCTGTAAGAAAACAGATTAATGTATAGCCATGTAGATAGACTATGTCCTGTAAGATGGTTATCTTTTTCTGTAAGTCTAAAACAGCTGTTCATGTTTTTAAGATGACCATCCGTCATCTCATTTACATACCTGTATGTATAAAAGACATTAACATGGAGTGCAATTCTTGATATATTACTCTTAGGCCAAATGTTATTTTCACGGACTCTTAGAGAAAAAAAATATTTTATTTCTTTTGTGATTGAGGATATTACAGGTTTAGTAATCAAACGTTGGCATGAACTATGGACTTAACACTAAATTTCAATCTGTTTAATCATTTTGCTATTCTATAGGATGTAAAATATCAGTTTGTACTGAGTGAAAGAGGGAAGGACTATGAAGACCACTGTTTTAGTTTTCAATATAACCTATATTTTTGAAATAAAAAGAATCTTGAATATATTAAATCTTTGCCAAAAAGCTTTGGCAAAGCTTTGTTTTATAGCAAGTTATCCTTGAAAAAGAATTAATGTTCATACAAAATTGTAAACACTTAGCATCTAATATCATCAGAAAACATTTTCAGTCTGACAATTACATGTTCCATTGTGAGTGTCTGTATTGGTTGATTGTCACAAAAGAGTTCATGTTGAAAAGAATCACACTAAACAAGCATATTGTATAACAAGTACATTGTTTGCTTAAGTTTTCTTTTAAAGTAAACAGATTCTTACTGCCAAAAGTCCAGATATTTCACCTTGCCCTATTAAAATCATTTTTATCAAGATGAAGTTCCCAAAATGAATCTCACTTACTTTGCTTTCGCTTCTGCATCCTCATAGGCCTTGTTAGAGACATCATCCAGTCCTCCAATCAAATGCTTGAAAGAGCTGTCAAAGAAAGAGCAGAGTGGTCAAGCGGAGTCTCCTGAAGGTTGAAATAATGGCAAGCAGACATTCAGAGTGAAATGATTTAAAGCCGTCTTAATAAGAGCAAATTCAAACAATCTAGAAACATTGCTCAGAAATACATCAGGCTGCAGAATTACCTCTGACTCCGTGATAAACATTACGAGATCAGGGTCTCTTCTATCCGGTCAACCTCTGTACTCCACACCTAATCATATTTATCAACCATGTCTGGCAAAAACAGACATTGAGCCAACTGTGTGGAATAAAATCTAGACTCTGCTAATTGCTAGTTAATTTTGTATCCAACTGTTATAACAACAAAACCAGCCAATAAACGAATGCCTACTCTGTTGGTTAACCAGGATCAATTTTTATTATTTTTAATGCAAACTGTAGAAAGCAAGCAGTAGCTTCATCTCCATTTGAAAGAAAGCAAATAATCATCATTGGCAAAGTAAAAATTATAGAAAAATAAGCTCATTTGAGAACGTGAAAATAAATTGACTTTCTCATGAAGTAGGAAGATTAACCACACAAAGCCAACCAATTCAATATCTACTGTATATCTAGAACTGTCTTTAGAATTATTTTATATACTGAAGTATCGTCTATCATATGCTTAAAATATAAAATGTTATAGAGGTAATACGTCACTGGAGGAAATGGTTCACATGGGCCAGGTCCTTAGCAATATCTAGCCTCTGGTACCTACTTGCTTTCTGTTTGCCTCAACTACCTACTATGATATTCTGCCTATAATTTTTGTTGTGGTTATATTCTCATGAAGCTGGAGCCAGGAAACAGAAACCTAATTTTTTGCTCAAATAATAAAATGTCACGTTTTTTTTTTCTTGTTTTAGGAAATTTTTTTTTCTCACACAATAATCCTGATTATAGTTTTTTCTCCCTCTATGCTTCTCAGTTCTTCCCTCCTCTACTCCCATCTGGATCCACTCCCTTTCTGTCTCCCATGAGAAAACAAACAGGCTTCCGAGGCCACAGCCGGGACAGAAATTGAATAAATTGTAATAAACGATAATAATAATAAGTTAAAATGTAATATAATAAGACAACACAAAAAAGAACAGATCAGAGTTAGACAAAACAAATAGAAAAAAAAGGGTCTAAGAGAAGGCACGAGATCAGATACCCAGTAGTTTGCATACTCAGGAATCTCATAAAAGCACTAAACTGGAAGCCAAAATATATATTCAGAGGATCTGGTACAGACCCATGCAGGCCCTGTGCATGCTGCCTCAGTCTCTGTGAGTTCATACGAGTTTTGAGCTTGTTGATTTAGAGGTCCTTGTTTTCTTTGTGTCCTCCCTCCCCTCTGGCTCTTACACAATTCCTACCCCCTATTCCACTGGGTTCCCTGAGCCCCTGAGTAAAAGATTTGATGAAAACCTCCCATTTTGGGCTGAGCGTTCTAAGGTCTCTCACTGTGCATAAGGTCTGGTTGTGGGTTTCTGTGTTTGTTCCCACCTGCTACAGGAGGAAGCCTCTCGGATGATGGCTGAGTAAGGCACTAACCTATCAGTATAGGAGAATGTCACCAGGAGTAATTTTATTGCTACTTTTTTCTTTGTTTTAAGAACAGTAGTTTTGGGTTTTACCCTATGTCCCTGGGCTGTCTAGTTTTTTTTGAGATGATTTTTTCCAATCCTAAAGTCCAGGCTAGCCTAGAATTTGCTATGCAACAAGAGTTGTCTTGAACTCATGGTCTTTCTTCCACAGCCTTCTGGCTGGTAGGATTAAAAGTGTGTGACACTACCGCCAGCACAACTATTCTTTATAGGATTAATTTTCTTACTTTCTTGTAGAATGTATTGGTCCACACCTAAACTTGGAGAAAAAGTCTAATTTCAGAGAAACTCTAATGTCCATAAATGTCCCAGTGCCGCCTTGTTATTGATTAGAATTATAGTCATTAAATAGTTATGATTCAATATTATTTTAACTGTACTTTATAACATATTTAATTTTATTTTTTAAAAATTTAAATAATATTTTAGCAGCTAATAGGTCATTGTATACACATTTGTCATGGAATATCTATCTCTGTATCTTTGTGTGTGTGTATATATATATGATTGATATATGATATATGATGATATATAATATATAATAATATATAATAATATATATTACATATGTGCAAACATATAGACACATATGTTCAGTGAAACAGGAAGTGTGATAACTGTGAACTCAAATATAAATATTCATATTCTAGATTGTATATTGAGCATACAGAATATTTTTCATGATAAACATTTTGCCTTTAGGCATTTAGGGCCATATATTATTTGTGAATAATTTTTGTTCAAAGGGAAATCTAAGTCAAAAGAATATTGAAACAATTAATAACTAGATCCTGATAAAATAGTAAATCTTTTTTAAACAAAAAGATTATTATATTATATTAATTATATTATATTATATTATATTATATTATATTATATTATATTATAT
>NW_026592510.1:7115387-7167609 GCF_907164565.1 Psammomys obesus | reverse complement strand
ATTATATTATATTATATTATATTATATTATATTATATTATATTATATTATATTATATTATATTATATTATATTATATTATATTATATTATATTAATTATATTATATTATATTATGTACTTTAAGAAGATGTAGAACTTTCAAGTAATATTGCTGAGTCCCAAGGGATCACCACTAAGTATTTCTCCTTTGGTCAAAGATACTTTGATAAATTATATAATGGAATTAGAGAACTAATTAATAAACTTATTTATTACCTGGTTTATTTATTTGTAGTTCTGGCAACTGAGCCAAGGGCCTTGCATCTACTAGGAAGGCCCTCTACTATTGGGCACTATTCCTGGTCACACACTAGCTTTCAGGAATAATTAAGATCTGTGTGGATTTTTGCCAAATAGGTCTTTGAGGACATATGATGATAGGTGGTTGGCTATTCTTGGTTGTCATCTTGACTACATCTAGAATTATCTAAAATCTAAAGACTAAATGATTTTTTAATTGAATCATTTGACGTGGGAAGACCCACTTCTAGTCTGGATCTTTGAGGTGGAAAGATAAACCTTTAATCCAGATCTTTTGAGGTGGGAAGATCCACCTTTAATCTGGACCATACCTTCGATTAGCAGGCTATCTAAAGGGCATGGAAAAAGAAACTTGCTCTCTTGTTTCCTGCTTGATCTTGCTGGCAAGTCCATTCTTTCACTGGCACTAGAGCACACTTCTTTGTAATTCCAGAATACTGAAGACCAGCTGAGACATCCAGTCTTCTGGGCTGAACAACTACTAGATTCTTGGACCCTGCGTTCATAGGCAGCCATTGTTAGACTTCCCATACCATAGCCTGTAATTCAGTCTAATAAATCCTCTTTCTCATTATGTATGGAGATTCATAAGTTCTGTCGCTCTAGAGAACCCTAACTAATAAGGTGGTAAATACCCCTCTAAATACTTATTAAGGTCTTGTGGCATGACTTGACTAATGAAAAAGACTTTTGCCATCATTGCTGTATTCTGAAGATCTTAGTATGATGTTTTGACAACTTTTGCACCTGAATGAGTATAACTCAAAATATTTATCAGCTATAAAAACAAGTAGCTACAGGTAAATCATTAAGTTATTTTATTTATTTATTTTTTTTTCATTAAGTTATTTTAAACTCATAGTCATATGTAATTTATATTTTAGTGTGGGAAAATAAAATAGCCAATTTTATCTATCCTCTAGGTTCAATTTCAGAGTAGGTAGGAAGCTATTATTAAGTAAAAATCTTTACCTCAAGCTATTTCAACAGCAAACCTTAATGCATGCAGGTACTTTGATGTTAATTTTTTGGAGAAGAGAATCCACTTTGAATAAGTCAAAGAGGAGCTAGAGAGATGGCTCGGTGGTTAAGAATACTGGCTGCTCTCCCAGAGTACTTGGATTCAATTCTTAGCACCCACAGAATGGCTCACAACCAACTGAAATTCCAGTTCCAAGTGGTCTGATGCCCTCGTCATATCTCTGTGGACACTGCACACACTGCTATACAGATATGTGAACAGGCAAAACATCCATTCACATAAAATAATAAATAAATAAACAGATAGATAGATAGATAGATAGATAGATAGATAGATAGATAGATAGATAGATAGATAGATAGATAAATCAATCTTTTTTTTTTTTCAAATGCCAAGGCAGGATTCTTTAAGGAAAGTGAATGGAATAGAGTTATTTGAATGCAAAACCACAGATGTAAAGACACAGAAGAGTTAATCCCAAGAGTCTCCTGTGTGCTAAGGTTCAGAGGGAAAAGAAAGCCAAAGAGGAAGGGAGAAAGAATGAAGGTGAAAGAGGCAGATAGAAGGTGAGGGTAGGAAGAAAGGGAAAGAGAGAGAAAGAAAGGAAATAATGACCCTTTCCCATCAAGAATGTTACCATTTGTGGACATTTTTCTTAAGAGGCATCGGCTGAGAAGCTGCTTCTCATTCCACTCATGCTAGGAAAAGTGTCTGTTTGGGGACATTATGGTGATTGACTCAGTGGGTAATAATTTCAGTTATTAAGATGTTTTTGTTATTAAACCAAAACATCTTTCTGAAGGGAGCTGATTACTCAGTGGTATGTCTAAAATGTGTATAATTTTGTTCTTCAGTTGCAACATGATGATACTTTGTCTAAAGAGAAATGGGCTCTAAAACTCAAAGGAAGACAAAAGTCCAAATTGATAGAGTACAAATATCAAGGATTGGCATGCTGCTGATAAAGAAAAGCATTTAAACATAATTTACAGTTTATAAAGTATACTTTATAAGCCGTGTATTATGTAAATATAGAAGACACATTCATGTTAGTTGGCTAAATCCTCATGCTTTACTATATCCTGTTTTGTTGCAGTGTTTAGTAATCATGTGTAGGTAATTAGACTCTGTGAGTGTAGCACTAAAGAAGCTAGACAATAAGGAGGACCCTAGGGAAGATACTTAATCCTCATTCAGAAGGGCAAAAGGATAGACATCAGAAGTAGAAGACAAGGAATAAGACAGGAGCCTTCCACAGAGGACCTCTGACTCTACCCACCAGGGTATCAAAGATGATACTGAGACTCATAGCCAAACTATGGGAAGAGTGCTGGAATCCTTATGGAAGAAGAGGGAAATAGAAAGACCTGGAGGTGACAAGAACTCCGCAAGGAGAACAACAGAGCCAAAATACCTGGGTCTAGGGGGCCCTGCAGTAACTGATACTCCAACTAAGAACCATGCATAGAGAGGATCTAGAAGCCCTGTTCAAAGGGAAGCCATTGGCTGCTAAGTTTCCAAATGGGTTACCTAGTAAGAGGTACAGAGGCTGTCTCTGACATGAATTCAGTGGCTCTTTGATCACCTCCCCCTGGGGTGTGCAGCCTTCCCAGGCCACAGAGGAAGATGATGCAGCCAGCTTTGATGAGAGGAAGAGGGAGGATGAGTGGGACTGGGAGGAGACAAGGGAGGGGGCTGCAGCGGGGATACAAAGTGAATAAATTGTAACAAATATATATATAAATAAAATTAAATTAAAAATAAATAATGTAATAATAATAAAAATAAAATCAATTAAGCAGACTCTTTCAAATTCAAAACAGGGCGAGAGCTATCTGGGTATGACATCTGTCACTCCATGGATTACTGAGATTGATTGAGCTGATCTGGCTCCTTAGGCTCCTCCCTCCCTTACTGTCACATATGTCACAGAGCTCTCCCCCAAACTGTGTACTCCATGGAAGGTGGACGAGGGCGACTTTGCCCAAGGATGGCTTTCCCAGACCAGAGGTGGAGTGGTCTTCAGTCAAGGGTATATGAGTGGCTACATTCCCATGCTAGTAACTCCAAATAAGTTCTCAGATTCCAAATATGGCTACAAAAGTAATCGCTTATATAAGGCAGATTTGTCTCCTTGCTTGCATCTTTAATTAAGGCAATAATCTGTTCTAAACAATTTGAATATTTTAAGGCAGAGAATAAATGGAATCTTAAATCAAAATGGATTTTCTAAGTTTTTAATTGTTATATAACATACTATATATATATAATACATGTATTTTATATATATAAAATATATTTATACATGTATTATATATATGGTGTGTGTACATAACACATATCACATATCATATATCATATATTATATATACCTACAATCATTTTAGAAGGTGGGCTTTGGACTGTTGAGATGTCTCAGTTGATGAAGGCACTTGCTACTGAGCCTGCATTAGATTCTTGTAACTCATTTGATGGAAGAAAAGAATTCACTCTGTGAGTTTCCCGCTGACATTCATATTATGTTGTGGTGCAAACGTGCATGCATGTGCACACATATGCCAGTAAAAAATAGGCCTAATATGTAAACTTAAAATGTATAAATAACACGGTGTATAAGAGCAAAGTAGGTAATAATCATTGCCTGCTCCAAACTTACACCATATATTTAATAATAGCAACAACCATGTAATAGTAATAATAATAATAAACACTAAGCAAATCCATGACCCTGGGCATCTGCTGGTTTACTTTTAGGTATTTTTCATAATGACCGGGGTGGCTTAAGATTTGTGAATCTCTGAAGGATGCCATCCTTTCTTCAGCAAGAGCAGGCCTCTCTACTGTTTGTATCCTGTCATGGAAGGTGACACGGTCGTGAGAGATATAGGATGTCACGGGATGGTAAGCTTCTGAATAATAAGGGTTCTCAGGGGAAAACAAACAACCAAAAACCACTTTACATGAATTCAAGGAATGACTCTGAATCCAGAGGTCAGCAAACTATCATCTGCAAAGCAAGCCATGCATATTGCACATTTTATAAATAAAGTTTTATCAGAGCACAGACACACTTACTCTTCTAGATACCGTGTATTCCCTGGGTCTGTTTACACATGTACAGCCCTGTTGAGCAACTGTAGCAGATCTCATACAGCCTGAGACCTGGAAGTATTTATGTCTGGCATGTTACATGAAAGTTTTGTTAAACCTTTTTCTAGATTGCTCTCTTTCTCTTACACTTCTACCATTCTATTGTATCTTTCACTAAATCCTGCTGATTCTAGTTTCAATAATTTGAAGTTGTTCCCTTTCATGTCACGTCCTTTTTTTTTTCATCCTCCAGTGCCTGTCTTGGGATAGTCTTCTTTGACTTTGTGGACACTCTTCCTTATAAGCAGAATCTTAAAACACAAGGTAAATGACATCAGTATTCTCTTGGCCTCTACAGCTACTGTAATTTCTCTTGTGTATTTGCCTTAGGACATTTGTCTTGGTCTGGAATGTTCTCTGCCTATGTGCTCATGCAGAATTTCCTTACTGCCATTCAACTCTCAGCTCAAGGGTATCCTCCTTACACGGGTCTTCTCAGAGCAGAGAGACAATTTAATCTTTAATCTAAAGCCTTCCTGATAGTTCACTGTCACTTTGACTCATTCTCACTTACCACCACCCATAAAACAGCTTTGTTTAAATATTGGTTGTCTTTCACACACTAAAATCGAGGTTTCACAACTAGAGCTTAGCCTATCTTATCCATTCGTACCCCTCTGTTTAGTATGAGAGAGCGGGCTTTTAATAGAAACATGAAAGGAAAGAGAAGATGTACACACCTTTTGAATTATCCACTGCGTTCTAAGGGTGTGATCAGATGACAAGCAACCTTTGACCTTTTCTGACACAAACTTCCATTGCTAACTCCAGGTGTGTTTCTTTGTGAATTATCTATACAAAATGTGACCATTCAGAAGAAAATGTTAGCTTTGATGAATACTCTACGTACGTGTTAAGTGCTAGTAAAGAACTGGATCAGTGACAGACTACATAGAAACTGTTTGAAGCCCAAAGCACCTGAGTTATCACTGCCACGACTTCCCTCACATTCCTGTATCTTCTGCAATTGGTGATGCATTGGTCTATGAATCCCTCCTCCTCTACTGACTGGAATATCACTGTTCTGAAAGCTAGTGTTGATGTTTCATAGAAGTCTCACTATTTTCACTGAATTTCCTGAATATTCATAATTTGCAAAGAAACTCACCTTGGGTTAGAAATGTAAGTTTGTGTCAGAAAAGGGCAAACATTGCTTGTCATCTGGTCACACGCTTAGACATGCAGTGAATAAATCAAAGGACGTGTCATCAAATTTCACTAATTCCATTTTGCCCCGCAAAAACCATTTATCAATACTAAATTATTTAGCTTGTCTTGTAACATAGAAGATTCTCAATTCCAAGAATATTTTATGTTTTATATTATAATAAGAATCACAAATTGCTCTCCTGGGGAGCTCCTGCGCCAACTAAGACCATGCATGTAAAAGACCTAAACCCTCTGCTCAGATATAGCCTATGGCAGCTCAGTCTTCATGTGGGTTTCCTAATAAGGGGAGCAGGAGCAGTATCTGCCATGGACTGTTTGATCACTTCTCCATAGGAGTGGGGTGGCATTGCCAGGCCACAGAGGAAGAAGATACAGACAGTTCTGATGAGACTTGATAGGCTAGGGTCAAATGGGTGGAGAGGTCTGAGAAATAGGGGAGAGGAATAGAGGGAAAAAAGGGAGGGAGGGTGGGACTGGGAAGAGATGAAGGATGGGGCCAAAATTGGGATGTAGAGTGAATAAAGTATAAAAATAAATTTAAATTAAAAAAGAAATTTAAAAAAGAATAAAAATTGTTAGTCATTTGATTTTTTCTAGATTTTCCTATTTTCAAAAAAAAACTAGGATAATATCAAATACCTTACATACTAAAATTTTCAAGCATACTTTCTTAAAAATAATTTTAAATTATCAATTCATTTAGGTTATAAAAACTCTTCTCCAAATGAACTAAAGAAAAAAAAGCTTCATTTATTTAAAACAAATAGAAATACATAGCTAATGCATTCTGTAGTAATTATATCAAATAATAGTTTTAAAGATATTTTTAATAAATGTCTAGATCAGGGGCAATAATTGGCATGAACTCGTTTGTTCGCCTGCTCCTTGATCACTTCTCCCTGGTAGAGTGGCTTTATTAGGCCACAGAAAAAGAGGATCCAGATAATTCTGATGAGACCTGATAGGCAAGGGTCAGGCAGTAGGGGGATGAGGAGGAGCAGGTGGAGGAGGAAGAGGAGAAGGAGGTAGAGGGGGTAGAGAAGGAGGAGGGAAATATATAAATATAGAAAAATATCATGTAATTACAAAGCAGTATAAAAGTTGTAAGTGAACCCCTTTCATAATACAATACACTATCCCATCATATCTTCTTTAGAAACCTTTTATTTATGACTTAAAATTCTTTGAAGTAAAGAAGTTAGATACTAGCTTGGCAATCTTACAAAAATTTATCACTGAACTTTTTGTTTTTTTGCCTTTATGATGTGACTGGGAAAATAAATTCTTGATATCTCATTAGAACTAGTTGTTAATACTATGCTGCTGAAGATGCCATAGAAGATGTATACAGTGCAAAGGGTAGGGAAATCAGGCTGGAACCGAGCTGGAAACATCCTCTGTGCTGGCTAGTTTTCCTAGTGCTAGAAAGTACTATAGAGGCTACAGGAGGTGAGACTGCGTTTCTAGCTGCTAACCAAGCATGCCACAATATCCATCTTTCAGGCAAGATGTGCCTGCTGGTGCATTAATGTCCCACCTGTCACACAGGCAACAACTCCATCTGACTAGATCTGAGGCCGGAGCCACAGGAAGGAATTCATTCCACTTAATGTAAACATGCTCAAAAACCCATGGTGTAGGAGGCCTTAGATCATGGGGGTGATCTTAATCCTTTCACTTAGCTAAACTGTCATGGCGTCGAGTTGCCTTCTGAATATGTACATTTATAGGAACAGATGAACGCTGCTTTCTGCTCAAAAATGAGAGAAGGCTTTCGCAACGCGGGTGGTGAAGGCAGAGACACATGGCTGCTCGTGATGGCTCAGAATAAGAGATGGTGGAATGCTCAGACATTTATACCCCTGCCTCTAAGGCTCAGGGAACATTGCAGAAGAGGAGGCCGAAATAACGTAAGAGCCAGAAGAGAATGGCCCTGAAGCACTGTCTTCTGGGCTCTGTACTCATCTTGCAGTATGGTGGCTTCCTTCAGCAGACCTGCACACGCTTAGTTACCTACCATCTTGGTTTTCCCGCTTTTCACCCAGGACTCAGTACAGTGGGATGAGAAACATACTTCTTTTGTAGGGAAGTTCACTAATGTCTTTCTAAAACAAATTGTCCTCCCTCTAAAAAAAAAAAAAAAGTTTGTTTTTATTCCTTTTTTATGTGCAGGTACACACACGCCTGCCTAGTGTGCATGGTGTGAGTGTGCATGTGCCCGCAGAGGCTGGAAGATGCCGTCAGATGGTCTGGAGCTGGAGTTATAGGCGATTGTGGGCCGCTCAGTGTGGGTGCTGAGAACTGAAGCCAGGTCCCCTGGGAGAGCTAGAAGCATTCTTAAGGTCTGAGCCATCTCTGTTCTTTTTTTTTTTTTTTTTTTCTTCACAATTCTTTCATCTTTCTCCTCTGGACTCCTGTTCGTTCCTTCAGCAATACCTTTTCCACTGATTGTCTCCTTTTAGATTCTTCTTTCAGTCAATACACAGAACAGTGTCTCTAACCCTGCACGATAAGATATCCTTTGTAGCCAGACAGCCAGTTAAAATAAAGTGGCCTACGGTCCCTCAGCCTATTTCACTTTACTTTTCAACCTGTTACAGGTTAGCATTTTATTTCGTCTTTCTCTCAGTCTTCCTGTAACTTTCCATCAAAGCGGTCATCACTGTTCGTCTGGCGCTCTTTTGGCAGTGCCCCCTCCCTCTAGGAGCTGTCTGAGGTTCAGGTACAGAATGGCAGTATTCCCTGGATGCAGAGATGTGTGTTTGCAGAGCTGCACCGGCTGCAGCCTGTCAGGTGCCCCTTTTTCTTCTTCCCCCTCTGTGCCACTGCCTCTCAGCACATTGCACGCACACCTCTCCCTCTGCCATCTTGATGATGTACCTTACTGAAATCTCTGTCTTTGCTACCTTTTTCTAATACAACCAATAGTGTTATTTTCCTTAAATACCTAAGGTCTTATATGTATTTAATTTTTTATGCTATCTCTATCTCACAGAAACCTCACACCTCTAGAAGGTAACCACAGTTACTGGACTTTACAGGGAGCTTACATTGGGATTTCTTGCCCTTGTCCAAACTGATGTTTATGACCAAATAATTCTCCGAGTTGTAGGGAGCTGCCCAGAGCACTATGCGACGTTTAGGAGAAGCCCCAACCTCTGCCCACACGACATGAGCAGCAAGTCCACCATAATCATCAGACTGCTTCCAGACAATGCCAGAGTCACCAGGCCAGCAACAGGGTACACGAGACTAGGCTTGGGAAGGTTATACAACCAACCAGAAACAGGAGACCATACCAGATGTCTAGCTTTTACTATGATCTAGTTCTTACGCAGCACACTAGTCAAACCTTCCTACAAGGGTTCTCAAAAGCTAAGTTGATTCTTAAATCTTCAGTTCGGGCCCCATGCTATCCCTGAACTCTTCAGATCTACGTGTCTGCCACGTTCTGGTGTGTTAACCTTCATCTTACTTGCACCTCATATTCACCTTACCCATAGCTGCATATACCAGCATCTCTCCACACTTGATCCAGCGCCTCTCGTCTTCCTGATCACCTTATCATTTCTTAGGGTTCTCCAAGAATGTTCCTTTTAACTGGAGCCCATCAAACCCAACTTTGCAATCTCTTTTGAACTCTTTGCCCTTTTTGTCTCTGCTTTCTTACTTATAGCCCTAGTGCAAAAGAATCACACATGATTCTTTGTTATACACCTTTGACCTCTTCCATTCTATTTGTCTTTAAAAGAAAAAGTTCAGCAAACAGAAGCAACCTTCGTACTTCTCTTCTTGAAACAAAGGCAACAACTACAAGAAGTCGTAAAAGGCAGGCATGGCCTTAGACAGCCGTGAAATTCTAACCAGGCAGATGACTCTGTCCCAGTCACTGAGCTGCTCTAACCCTCAGGTGCTTTCCCTTTCTAAATGTCTTGTTTGGTGGCATTTGTTCCCATGGGGCAATTGTGAGGATTAACAGGTTAGAGTGTTAACACAGCAGCATCAGGTCAGCAAGGTGTGTCTGAGGGCAAAGGTGCCTGCTGCGGAGCCTAGCATCCTTCCCTAAACTCATGCTAAAGGAAGACAACTGATTCTTACAAGCTGACCTTTGTCTTAAATGCACAAGATGGCAGGCGTGCATACACGTGCACACGCGCGCGCACACACTCACACCAAAATCACCACACGTAGATAGTCATATCAATGAACCAGCCTTTCTCAGCTGTTCCCTTTCTACCACTAATGGCACTATCTGTCATCAATACTCGGAATCTTCTCAAGTCAATACTTTGGCTCCTAAGCATGTTGGATAATTTCCTTAGTTTTTATAGTCTACCCTTCTTTCCCTAGTACTCCGTTGACCTTTAGTACTTACTTTTGATACTTCAGAAGAAGGTCATCTTGACTTTTTCTGTTAAGTTTTTCCAAAGCTTTTAGAACGTATTTATTTTTCCCTAAGATAAAGATGCAATTGCCAAACAACGTACAAATCTCCATAGGTTTAATTGTTAACAACTACGCTCCATGCAGTAGCCATAAGAGAAGAAAATTGTCCAATGCAATCTTCTAAGCTTGTGAGAGATTTTATACTCCGGGCTGACTCATCATAATTGTGTCTTTTAGAATTATTTCAGTTGAAAACTTAAGCTGGCCATGGTGGCATACTGTCACACATTCTCATGATTGTCATTGAGGGGTAAACTGGATAATGGTTCTAGAAAATTATTATAAAACATACTGACCTTTGAACCCATAATTTGCCCACTGTATGTCTCCTCAGAAAAATACTTCTGAAGGTAAGTAAAGCTGCCTGACGCGTGGAGCTCTTTTTAAAATTACGGGTAAGATGACTTAAATGTCTAAGCACAGCTAAGGATGTAAGAAGACAAAGGCATTGAGTTATGCTTACAGTAAGTGGTCAGTGTAGTGTGATAAATCAGGGACATTCATGTGATTACCTCTATTTATATGTGATGCATTTGGGGACACGGCATGGGCTTTCTAAAGCTGCAATCATTTTGAAGAGGGACAAACAGAATTTCTCACAGGTAGGCTGTGAGAGAAATGATCTGTTTAATTAGTCCTTATTATCTGCATCTCTAACTTCTGTGTGAGTCCCAGTGAGATTTAATGTGTTCATGTTATCACTGTGTGTGGATAAAGCAGAAGAAAAAAAATCTAAGTGGAATGGCCTATTTAATTAAATATACTAAAGGTTGGTTAAATTTAATGATAGTTACTATTAAATGACAATATATTTATATTTTTCTGAGTTTTTTTTCTTTAGTGGTTATTATATATAAAACTATATGCATGCAGTATAATAGAGATGTTAAAAAAGAAGAGAAAACATCTTGTGAAACCAGTGAAATAGGATTCATTAACTGCTGTCATTCAAGTTTCTTTCTCAATGATAATGTATTATACATCTCCAGTTCAGTGAGCAAGACAGTACCTTCCTTATCAACCACCAAATCATGATTTTTGAATAGATAGTCTGGTATCTATTCAAAATTAATTCAATTACATAGCTGTAGAAGGGCTAATAAGGTTGATAAGGTGACCATTGTATTTCTTCCGGAGAGATAAGTTCTGAAAGGGATCCTGTTGTAACAATTGGTCAGGGATGAGGCATCCCTATTGTTGTGGCTGACGCTAATTCGATTCATGTTCTTACACCATGTGCTTCAGATGAGTACCAACTGTGAAACATATTGAAAAGGAGAGGAAAGCCTTAGATCTGTTATGACCCAGCTGGGCCTGTAATGACTGTCTCGCCGGGGAAGTGTGGCTTCTAAAATAAGCAAATCTACTTAACTCTACCAGAAATGTACAATGGGTATCTGGAGCAGATTTCGACTTTAATGATGTCACCACTGTTTTTAGCCTTATTTGTAGATTTCTATCTGAAAGTGCTCCTGGCTTCTGCCTCTCCCCCATGCCCACCCATCCTCACTCTGCACCACCACAGGAAGCATTAGAATTGCCTCCCCAAATAAACAGCTAGAAACACCGCTCAGACTGGTGAATGTGAAATAGAATTGCTTTTAATGCTTAAATTTTGGAAAATAAAATGTATTGTTTCAGCTTATTTCATTATCCTTTCATATAAATAGCCACGAGTCTCAAAGCATTTGCTGAATTTTCAAATATATTTAACAACAGTGGATAAAAATGTGAGCCCTGGAAACACAGTAGACTTTCAAGTGTTTGCTGGAAAAAATAGATTACTTATTACTACTAGAAAACAAGCAGAAAGATACACACGGTATATACTCACTTATAAGTGGATACTAGATCTAAAAGAAAGGATAAATTAGACCTAGAGAGGACAGGAGCTCTATGAGGACCAAATATATCTGGGCACAGGGTTCTTTTCTGAGACTAATTCTCTAGCCAAGGAACATGTTTGGATATAACCTAGAAGCCCTGCTCAGACATAGCCCATGGCAGCTCAGTATCCAAGTGGATACCCTAGTAAGGGGAACAGGGACTGTCTCTGACATGAACTCAGTGGCTGGCTCTTTGACTTTCCCTAGCCCCCCCCCCCTCCGAAGGAGGAGCAGCCTTGTTAGGCCACAGAGGAGGACATTGCAGCCAGTCCTGATGAGACCTGATAAGCTAGGGTTAGATGAAAAGGGTGGAGAACCTCCCTTATCAGTGGACTTAGAGAGAAGCATGGGAGGAGATGAGGGAGGGAGGGAAGGTGGGATTGGGAGGGAATGAGGGAGAGGGCTACAGCAGGGATACAAAGTAAATAAACTGTAATTAATATAAAAATTAAAATTAAAAAAGGAATTGAAAAAAAAAAGAAAACAAAAAAATGTGACTTAGGAGACTAAGGCCTCTTAAATTTTAAGGGATTTACTATGAACTTCAATAGCAACTTCCTTTTGTCTTCTGCCCATCACTGGAAAAGAAAGCTCTTCTATCGGGTAGTAATTGTCTGATTCTGAACCCCTGAACTTAGCATATCCACAGATACAGCAATCGTTTCCCCCTTGCAACTGGCTTTCACCCTCTCATCTGTGATCTCCTACCAACATCCACTGAGTCCTGAAAAATAAATATTTCTCGTGTGGGACATTTAGTAATCACTTTAGTCTGCTTTACAAAAACTCTCACTCTTAATAGATATTCCTTAGGGCTGTTGTCTCTCTGTGCTGGTTCGTTTTCTTCAAGGACAAATACGTGCTTCATAGCAATAGCTTTCCATTGGACCCTTAGTTTTCAAAGGATAAGGCCAGCCTCTTTAGTTTGAGATACTAGGAGATGACTTTTAAAAATATGGATTGTTTTTCTACTGTATGTGTATGACAGCTGCTTTGTTGCGTGTATGTATATGAGTTCATGTGTGTATTTATGTATATATTATGCATATGAATACCTGGTGCCCGCAGAGACAAGAAAAAGATCTCCTGGAACTGGAATTACTGTACAATGTGGGTGCCAGGATTTGAACCCTGGTGCTCAACAAAAGCAGCAAGTGTTCTTATTTACCGAACACAGTCTCCAGCCCCTGTCAGGAGATTCCTTGATGAACTGTGCCCAGTTCTTCTTTCCAAACTCAACTCTCTCCCTGTCGGTATGATTTTTCCCAGTTTCTTCTCTACGTCCTCTGTATTTACCCTGCTCCACTCAGGATAGCACAAAGGCCATTTAGACCGTGTTTTTTAGACGCCTTGCCCTCAACAGCCCCCGCCTTTGCCTTTTTATCTTCGTTTCTAAAACTCCTACTCAAACTTCAAGGAACCTAGCTCACACATAACTTTGTCCAAGAATTTTTCCAGAGATGCCTCAGGGTAAACACCTTCTTCTTCCCTTAGTTCTTATCAAGCATTTGTTCATTCTTGACTCATTACAATCACAAATTAGCATTAGAAAGGAGAAGCTGTTGCTACCCATCTTTATCCCGCTGGGTGGCAGAATGGGATGCTTCCTGGTTATTAATTTTTTTTCTCTTCCGTCTTTTATTTTTGTTTGGTTGCTTCTATTAAGCAGACTTGCTATGGGAAGTCAGACTGGCTTTGAACTCACAAAGACTCTCCGGCATTAGCCACTCAAGTATGGGGATCACAGGTGTGCATACCCATGCTCGGATTATTTCAGCCTTTCCTCTGCCTTTGGAGAATGTGTCTTACATTTGACATAATTCTCCCATCACTGATTAGCAACGACATGCTGTCAGCACTGGAGAAGCGAAGAAACAAAGGGAGTATTTGCTTCCTCATCCTCGTGTGTGCTTGCGATTCCTCCAGCATGTGCTTTGTGGTACCCGATGGCCTGTAGGCTTTTCCTGAGGTAGCGCTTCATTTGACTGGGAGTAGCTTTCCCAGAGACATTGTAGTGAGACTTCTGTTAGAATTTCTACTGGCATAACACCACAGCTACTTAGCCAATCGCTGATTGGCTGTACTCTTCCTAGCTGAGGTGGATTTTGTAGGTCAGGGGATACTAGGCTGGATATTACACCGGATACTCCGTTGATCACTTTGGGGAATCGGTAGTATTACGTAGGTAGTCCCGGTCAGGGTGTTGCTGAACATGATACAGGACAGAAGACATGCCCTCACTCCCTACCCCAAACACCACTCCCAACACAAACCCAAGCATCTGGTCCTCAAATGTAAACAGCAGTGAGTTGTAGACAATTTACTATTATTGTCTTATGAGTTTGGGTATTTTGCTTGCAGGTATGTCTGTTTACCATGTACACATGCGCAGTGCCCACAGAGGCCGGAAGTGGGTGCTACACCCCTGGAAGCAGTGTTACAGACCATGTGAGATCCATGTGGCTATTGAGAATTGAACCCGGGCTCTTGGAAAGAGCAGCCAGGAGCTCTCTTTCCCACTGAATAATCTTTCCAACCCTCAACATCAGGTCTAGTTCTTAGTCTCAACAGGGCCAACAGAGTAGAGATGAGAGCAGAGAAGAGGACCAATAAGGGCATTTGGTAACATTCCTTTGGGACCTGGGTTTAGTGATTACCTCTTACTGCTGCTGCTGCCACATGCTTTAGGCTTCTCAGTAAGCACACCTTATTACAATAGTTATCTTCCTACTATGTTTACGGCTTGTCCTTCAAGATCAAATTATTATATGCCATCTCCATCCTGACTAGACCAAGACTGATACAGGGTCACACACTCATTCACTTCTAGAGAGCATTATTATTATTTCTGAAAATTTTAAAAATAAGAATACAGAAGCAAATTAAAAAAAAAAAGGACATACTCTGTCCTTTCCTTAAATTTATGAAATGTAAGTGAAAAATAGATAATGGAAATGAATGACATGGAGAGCAGAATATGACTCAGAAAAAAAAAAAAAAGAAGCAGGCCAACTTCTCATGGGAGTCAAGGTTTTCCCGTACTGTAAGTCTAATATCCATTTATAAGTGAGTATATGCCATATATGTCTTTCTGGGTCTTGGTTACCTCACTTAGGATGATCTTTTCTAGTTCCTTCCGTTTGCCTGCAATTCATGATCTCTTTGTTTTTAATAGCTGAGTAGTATTCCGTTGTGTAAATGTACCACAATTTCTGTATCCATTTTTCAGTTAAGGGACATCTAGGTTGTTTCCAATTTCTGGCTATTACAAATAAAGCCACTATGAACACAGCTGAGTAAATTCCCTGGCTGTATGGTGGAGTATCTTTTGGGTATACGCCCAGGAGTGGTATAGCTGGGTCTTGAGGCAGAACTATTCCGAATTTTCTGAGAAAGCACCAGATTGATTTCCATAGAGGCTGTATAAGTTTGCACTCCCAGCAGCAATGGAGGAGGGTTCCCTTCTCCACATCCTCGCCAGCATGTGTTGTCACTTGAGTGTTTAACCCATTCTGATGGGTGTAAGATTGAAAGACTCCTAATGGGGGAGGGGCATGAAGACTGAAGTGACCACCTCCTCGCCAGGCAGGACTAGCGGAAGGAGGGGAACAACAACCCATCAATAAAACCTTTGATCCAAAAATTACCCTGCCTACAAGAAGTGCAGGGATAAAGAGGGAACAAAGATTGGGAGAAAGTCCAACTAATAATTGGCCCAACCTGAGACACACCCCACAGTAGAGAGCCAGTCCTTGACACTGCTAATGATTTCCTGCTATGCTTGCAGACAGGAACCTAATTTGACTGTCTTCTGGCAGGCTCCAGCCAGCAGCAGATCCACACAGATGCTGTCACTTGTAGTCAAGCATGGGGCTGAGCTTTGAGGTTCCTGTGGAAGTGTTGAGGAAAAGATGGAAGAACCAGGAGGGGACAGGAACCTCACAAGAAGACCAACAGAGACAGCTAACCCAGTCCCATGGGGGCTTACAGAGACTGAGATAGCAACTAAGGAGCATGCATGGTCTGGACCTATGCCTCCACTTATGAGGCTGATGGGTGGCTTGGTCTTCATCTGAGGCTCCTGTTGGGGGTAGGGGGACTATTTCTAACATATACTCTATTGCCTGTTTTTGGATCACTGCTTCCTGGCAGTGCTGCTTTGCCTGGCCTCAGGGGATGAGGATATGCTCAGTCCTGACGTGATTTGATATGCTGGGGAGAGTTGATACAGGGCGAGAGGGCTCCCCTTTTCTGGAGGGAAAAGGAGAAGAGAAAGGGAAAGGAGAGGAAGGGGGCTCTGAGAGGAGAAAAGGGAGGGGGCACCCTTGGGATATAAAGTAAATAAACTGAAATTTGAAAAGAAAAGAAATCTCATAAATAGCAAGTACATGACTAGAGATGGGTAATGCATGAAAGGTAAGCAGCGAGCATTGGTCCAGCAGCTGAACTGAATCTCGGACTCCTCAGAACACATCCTAGCCAGAGATGCTGTTTGTTGTTGCTGGAAGGACTAGCATTAGTGGAAGGTTTATGAGCACTTTAAGGCGCTTGGAGCAAGCATCATGAAGAGCTGTCTCTCCACTTTTCTTCCATGACTTTAAGCCACACTGACGATTCCTGGAATAGTCTTTTTTGTTTGTTTCTTTTGTTTTGTTTTATAGAAACATGCTTGTTTTGTAGTTAGGTCACACTTGTTAAAGACAGGGTATAATTTGGCTCACATCATTAAGCTAAACAAATACAGTGCTTTCTTCTAAACTTCTGGATTTTATCTTTCCTACTTAGTGTCTTTGAAAAGCGTACTAGTCAGTAATAGTGCCATTTAAAAAAAGGAAAAGAAAAAAAGGCTAGGCTAAATGATTGCAGCAGACAGCATTCTAACAAGGCACATTTGTTTTCTTGTAATCATCTTGCCAATATCCTCACATTACCCCAACTTTCTTTCTGGGAAAAATGAACCAAAATAAAATTCACTTAAGTTGTAGGAAAGGCTAAGGCTGTGACATAGTTTAAGTTTATCACCCTCTCAGTTAAGTAATATGGCCACAGGCAATGTGGCATATGGAGTCCCAATAGTCTTATCATGTAGACAGAGAATGGCATGCTTTACAAAGAAGAGGACACAGGTGACCACGGTGGACAAATTACCACCGGTACATAATCCATCCTGACACCAGCCTGAAAGGAGGGCAGTGCGGAAGGACTGCAGTCTCTAAATCTTGCCTCTAGCATCCCCCGTCCATTCCCTGGCAGTACTTGAACACTTGAAACAGTCTTCTGGATTTCTGCTCATTTTATAGACTTCAGGAAGATATCCATCAAAACCAGGAAACTATAGGGGAAGGGGAAGGGAGGATGAAAGATGGGAAGGGGAGGAGAGGAGGGAGGGGGCTATGCCCTTGACGTAAAGTGAATAAATAAATTAATTAAAAATCCTTTCAAGATATGTCAGATAAATTACATAATGTTAATTTTCACAAGAAAATAGCTTTAATAACAAAATATCAGATAACTCTTGCCAAGAAATATCTTAATTCTGAATTAAACTTTAACAAAATTAATGGAGAGACTAAAGTAAAGGCCTGAAAAATAAAAGAATGGAATTAAGACCACAGAATTTTTAAAGGGTTCCTATGTGGTGGGAATAGCAAAGGGATTTGATGCCTTCAGAGCCAAGGGAAGAGGATGCAGGAACATCAGATAGGATGTCAAAGCTGAAAAGAGCCAGCACTGGAGATCACTAAGCTAACAAGAAAAAAAAATCATCGGGGCATGCTGTTGGAGCACACAAGTAGGTACCCGGTCATTATTTCCTGATTAGACAATGGGCATTTCCTTATCACAGAAGTCTGACATTCATGATTGGTTACAATGGTGTTCTTTTGTTCCCCCGCCCCCAGGAAAGCATAAATGCTGGCTTATGTAACATGGTGACTAGCTTGTAAATTAGTAAAGGGCACTCCTTTTGCTGACAGTTCTAATGTCTGCCATCTGTTTGCACAGGATGACACCCTTGTGCTCCTTTAATTGGACATAAATTAGGTACAGGCAGCAGTTTTGACAGAATCCTCTCCTTTGCGATTAGTTCTCTTTCTTTTTTTCTTTTGTGCTCTCTCTCTCTCTCTCTCTCTCTCTCTCTCTCTGTGTGTGTGTGTGTGTGTGTGTGTTTGAATTGAATTATGGATTCAATGTTTACTTAGAGGCTCCCCTAAAGGTAGACTCATAAACCTCATGGGTTCAAATACTCAAATTGTCTTTTTTATATTTATGTTTAAGCCTGGACCTCTTTCAATATACAGAAGACAAACTAGTTAAAGAGGAATTTATTTTTAAATCCAAAGGGTCCTATAAAGGAATTTAAATTCAGAATATGGCTGTTCTGTCAAGAGATCACATCCAAAGACATTCTATGTCTCTGTAATCTGTCTGGAATACAAATATGTCTTTAATTCAGGAGACAGAGGCAAGCAGATCTGAGTTCAACACCAGCCTGGTATAGAGCAAGTTTCAGGTAAAGAAAAGCTTAGGTCCAGGCATGGTAGTACATGCCGTTAATCCCAGACAATGAAGGTAAAGATAATTTGTGGAAGGAAGTACTCATGTTTGAGAATGATGCCTAATTGAGTGGCAGAAAAACAGTGACAAATCAGAGAAAGACTTGACAGAATAGGATGATACACCCAACTCTCGAGAGAAGGGAGAGGAAAAGGAAACTACTTTAAGGTACAATACAGAGAGGAGAGGAGGGAGGTTTCACTGGGACAGTAATAGAGAGACGGGTTGCAGAGAGAGAACTCAGGTGAAGACTTTATGTCAAAGAAAGAGAATGAGCCAGGAGATTAGATTGCTTGAGTTAGTTTGAGGCCAAGCAGTATAATTCAGAGGCGGAGAGAAAAGCCAGATTGAATAAGTCAGTTGGGAGAGGAGTTTGAGTCACAACAGCTGAGCTGAACCAGCCAGCCCAGAGCTCAGAAAGAACAAGAAAGGGTAAGGTTATTTAACAGTAAGTCTCAGAGGATGAAAATATTCTAGGCCTAGGTTAGATTGTTTGGAGGCTAGAAGGTTTTTAGGACTAGGCCTAGGTTAGCTGACAGAGGCAGTAAGCCTCTGAGACAACAATTGAAGGAGGAGAATAAAAATCTTTTCGCAGGGTCCCTATGCCTTAATTAAGAAGAGAAGAACATATGTTTTTCAGACCTTATCACACGTGTTCTGCTATGCATGTTCCTTTCAGAGGTTAAATTATTTGCTGTGGGCTCAATATTATAATTTAGGTAATATTATTTCATTGTCTCACCAAGGTTTTGAGGAATTGTGCATATTCTCATAAAATGGTCTGGCCAATATTCATGTATTGAGGTCTGTTGACAATACTTGTCACTCCCTACCTCACACTGTATAGTTCTAGGAATAGAGAAGGGTGACGGAGAGCGTGTACAGGAAGTGTTATTTGATGCTTCTTTAGCTCTTTCAACATTAACGGAGCAAGACAAAATGACAATGATCCTCAAAGTTCTGTTCCACTGTTTCACAGTTAGGTTAGTCTGAGCTGTATTTCCTTAAGAACCCGTCAGGTTATTAAGCCTCATTGTGCTTCAGCTTGCTCTTCTGTAAGATATCCTACCTGCCTCTCAGGCAGCATCATCCAGACATAGAAACGCATACCATATAAGGGACTTCAGGAACAAAGCTCTGCGATCACCCAGTAGTCCTAATCAGTGCCACACTCCGCTCTCATTCCTGTAATTTTCAACTTCTCTATGTTATGCTTTAAAGACAATATTGAGGTAATATAAAGTCCCCTAACTTTTCTCAGCTAAATCCAGCTTTCCTTCACAGATATTCTAACCATCCTCTTTTATGTTTTGGCTGTGTTAAGAGATTCAAAAACAACAAAAACAACCAAAACCAAAATGAACAAGGAGGATGGGAATTCAAAATAGTCTTCCTTCAGTTGCCTAACAATCTTCTCCCTACAGAGTCAGCTCCATCAACTTTCCCTCAGCTTCTCAATGTTTCCTTCTCTCTGGATATCTGCTCAAACTTATCACCGAAAGGCCTTAAAACTATAGGCCTCACTCTCTTTCTCCGGATAGCCATTTGTTTGCACTCTATTATGGTAGACTATCTTTTTCTTAGTGATGTCTTCCCTGATCTGGGTGACCCCATGTCTTGTAAGGAGCATCACATAGCCCTCAGTAAAGATTACAAGCCAGACCCTTTCCCGATAAGGAAACCATTTCAGCTAGTTATCAATTCCTAGAAATGCCCACCCTGCTAAAGATCTTAGTCTTCAGCAGTGACCTTTAATTGTACTTAGAAAACACCCCCCCAACATCTCTAGGATAATTGAGTACTGTTTTCTCCTTCTTGTGATAGTACCATGCTACTGCATAGGAAATAACACACTGTACCACTACATGCAAGTCAACAATCCCTGACCCCTGACCCAAGTGAATCAAACTCATTCACCCTTGAAATCCCTCCCACTACCCAAGGTTTATAAATCCCTGAGTTCAAATAAACATGCTGACTGACTTTGTGATACCAGCCTTCCACCATGGCTATCGGAGATTTGTCATTTATCTCCTTCCAGACTGAATCTCATCCAGCCTGCCTTCTAGCCAACCAGGATGGGTTTTTGTCTGCACCTCTGCTGTAACACTTTGGTATTGCCATAGGCTTTGGAATGCTGAGTTTCCATTGCCACCAGTGACCTCATGCTAAAAGATCTAAATTGTAACACTGTGTGGAAAAACTTTTCCACGCCTGGCCAGCGCAGTTGGGCCTGACCCTAAAGTGTTCTTGCTGCCCCCGAGAGAAATGGAACCCCTTTTCTCTGCCAAGGAAAGAATGACAAACTATGTATTTGCATTTATTCTATTTTTAGAGTTTCTCTCTCTCTTTTGGTGACAGAGCCTCAATATAGCCCAAGGTGACCTGGAATTTGCTCCGTAGCCCACGCAGGCCTAGAGTCCACTATAGTCCTTCTGCTTCAGACTCCTGAATAATATTGCAGGCACGGGTCACCATGGCAGGTTCTACCTGTACTTTAAATACTGATTTTAATAATAAATTATAATGCCATTTATTTACTGGGTACAAGGGGATGCTTTGAAATGAACATACAATGTGGTAAGAGTAAATTGAGAAAGTATGTGTAAATACCCTCTCACCTCTCATGTTTTAAAATACACTTGAAATTTACTCTTTGTTTGCTTATTTGGGGGGTATACAGATTCTGTATATTCAACCCAAGTTTGCCTTGAGCACACTCTGTAGCGTGCTGGACTCAAACTCACAAGTAGTCTCTCTGCCTTAGCCTTCCATCTATTTGTGTTTCTAAATACGTAAACCATCAGCTGGGTGTTTAATCCAAGAATTCAGGAGGCAGAACCAAGCAGATCTCCATGCGTTTGAGGCCAGCCTGATTTACACAGTGGGTTCTAGGCCAGTCAGAGTTTCACAGTGAGATGTGTATCAAAAGCAAAGCAAATCAGTAACAACAAAAAAGCTATCATTATTCCCTTAGTCATTCTATGGTGCAGCTGATCTTGAGTCTTGTTCCTCCTATGTAAACCTTATATACTTTGATCGAGAACTCCTTACTCTTCCCTCTCTGTCATCTAGCTTCTGATAGCCATCATTTTCTGCTTTTCTTCTGAGTTCCATAATTGAGCTCAGGTAATATTTATCTTTCTTTGCAAGGCTGATATCATTCAGCAGTCTTCCAGATTCATCCGTGTTGTTACAAATGGCAGGACTTCACCCTTAGGTGGATAATATTTCCTGTATATGTTTATATTACATATTCTTCAGGCATTTATATTCATCCACTGATGGGCACATGGCTTGTTTCCGTGTCTTGGCTTCTTATAAACAATGCTGCAAAAGTGCTGGGATTACAGGTGTGAGCCACTGCACCTGGCCACACTTTTCTTAATTTTACATTCACTTTAATTTATAAACTTAAAACACACAAATCGTTTGTGTAAGAGAGAGAGAGAGAGAGAGAGACTGACTTAGAGTAACATGATGTCTTAATTCTTGCATACTTTATGCACCCAAAATTGCATGCCAATGGCTTTCATTCTCAGGGGAATATCATTGTACCTTCCAAACTTATACCAAACATCTCATTTTCCTTGTTCTAACATTATTCTTACTTTATATCTTGGTCTTTAACTTAGTCAGATATTCAATCCTTGGTTTTTATGTTTTTAAAACCTCTTCATTATTACACATTCCTTCTCTAAATGGCCCCATGATCACAAACTAGAATTTGACTTCCAACTACATTTTCTTCTTGAAACCTTTCTTCCCTAATTCACTTCTTACATTACTTTCTTTAAAAAAAGTATTATTTGTTAATGGGACACTATTTGGCATTTGGTAGAATTGCTAGAGTTGCTGTTTTAGCAACATTTAGCTTTCATAGTAACCCAGCCTTATTACATCTGCACACTTAGGTCTTTTAAATGGTCTCCCAACAACCTTTAGCCAGTTTTCCCCTTGTCAGTTGAAAATGGCTCAGTTTCCTTCTGAACTGCTCACTCTCATGACTCTTTATGCCGCCCTTCCTACACTTCCAGATATTTCCCCACGTTTGATTCTTCACCTAGCACCCTCTTTTGTACATGGTGGAACGTCAGTAGAATATCACTTCAGTAAAAGCAGTGAGGATAGGTCATTGTTGGTTCTGGGACCTAGAAAAGAACAACCGTTTCAGAGCCCTCTGTTACTGCAAGTATCCTATAGCACCTGTGCCGTGGTTTACCTTTTAGTGATCCCAGCGTGAAGGGACCTCAAAAGTAGGATTTATGAACCAAATCGAAACTCTCTCTACCCAGAATCCCCTGGGCTCATCCAGTGCTATCGTGCTAACCTTGTCCTATATTCCTCAGCTTTAGTTTACCGCAGCACAACGTCACAGCACAACGTTTCATGCAGCCTTGACGGGCGCACTAGCATGCTTTCTGATCAGCTCGCTCTGGGCCAGGCCCTCGGCCTTTCTGAGAAACTTATCCACATACGCTGCATTGAGGAAATACCTGCTCTCTGGGCTCCATGTGGTTGGTATGCACCTGAGCCATATTCTTCTGGTGGCGACAACCTACTATTTACCTTTCACCCTGGTAAAAACTGTAAAGCGTAATGAAGAGAAGCAACAGGAAGGGAGACAGATGTCTCAACGCAGCCTTTCATTTCTCTAAATAAGCACCTGTCCACGTCTAAAGCCGATGCTTCTTACAAGAGTGTCTTCCCTAAGGCTCTGTCTGGTGCAGGAGTCTCAGGACAGAGAAACAGAAAAGAAACCTAAAACCTACAGAGAGCAACAATGCTGGTGATTCTAAATAACACACCAAATGACCAGCACTGGTTAAGCGCCTCCTAAGTAAAAAGCGCTTTGCAAAGGCTTTAATTACATTTCTTATTAATCCTCAAAATATCCCTATGATATCTCTCTATCGTCACTTTTCAAGTGAGCCCATGGAGCTGAAGCTCGTCCCGGGTGTCTTATTAAAGATTACAGAACTAGATTGGCAGAGCTAGCCGCTTCTAAGAATAATACAAGAATAAAATACAGAACTCATCTTAAAAGGAAAAGATTTTAAACAAGTATTAATAGCTCTTCAAAATGGTGTCTAATTCTAGAAACACGTATATTGCTGATGTGAGTGTATGTTACGCATTGAAAAAGCAATGTACTTACTCTCTGTCAATCACAAGGCAGGTGACGGCCTCTGCAGCAATTACGTTTGCTGTTCTCACATCCTCCCTGCATAAAAAAAAAAAAAATAGACACATTAGAATGGAGCATCAGCTTTTAAGTCCAAAAAACAAAGTGACTATGGTGACTTTCATTCAGGCACCAAATTATATACCCTTTTCTTGATTTATCCACTTCATGGTTTAGGCTTCATGTGAAAAGCCACTTTACACATATTATAAATCACACATTCCCTTCAGCTAACACTCAGTTGTTACAATTATCAAATTTAAAGTTTCACTTGCACAAGTAGAAGAAAATTTTATAAGGTCATTTCCTTTGCCCTTTGGGGGAATTTCTGAATTAACTGCATGATGATAAAGATGGAAATGAATAGATTATAGCTTTTAAAGTCTTTAAAGACATACCTCTGGAAATGGAGTATCCAATTTATCTGCTATGGATTTGACATTGCATCTTTGAGATTAAAAGACCAGTTTTAAATATTTTCTTAATATAGTAACACAGCTTTTATGCACCTAAGGTTGAGATTCCATCTTATACCTATTAGAAACTCAAGTGACAATACATGCTGGAGAGGGTGTGGAGAAGAGGAAACCCTCCTCCATTGCTGGTAGAAGTGCAAACTTGTACAACCACTTTGGAAATCAATCTGGCACTTTCTCAGAAAATTGGGAATAGTTCTAACTTCAATGGAGGAATGGATACAGAAATTGTGGTACATTTACGCAATGGAACACTACTTAGCTATTAAAAATTTGCAGGCAAATGGATGAAACTAGAAGAGATCAACCTGAGTGAGGTAACCCAGAAACAGAAAGACAGGCTTGGTATACACTCTCTTATAAGTGGATAATAGACGTATAATATAGGACAGCCATCTACAGACCTAAAGAAGCTAAACACTAAAGAGGGCCCTAGAGAGGATGCTTACTTCTCTTTCAGAATGGAGACTTTACTGTACATAGTTATTCAGCTATCCTGAGCTCATGGTTCTTCAAGTATTTGAGAAATACTACTCACAGTGACTTAACTATATGAAGACTGTCTCTTGAAAAACACTTAATTTGTAACTATCTCAGGCAATGTCGATCTCCGAGACCTTTGAAATCTTTCCTGGTGCATCTCAAGTAAAGAAAGATGGATTTGGCAAATTCACAAGTTATTTTCAGCTGCCATAAACTTAATATTATCATTGTCAGAACATTAAATCACACCTGAGAGGGTATCCTCTTTTCTTATGATAACATTTCTAAGCCAATGTAATTAATGGAAAATATGCATGAACATATCACAGAAGTAATTGCATGAAAACATACTGGGTTCACATGTTTTTATACTACAAAACACAGTGCTCCACCCAAACCAAGCATCTGAAGTATTGAAAATAAAGTTGTTCCTAATGCATTGTTTGCTATTGAAGACACACAAAGTTCTGACACATTCCTAAGTTCTGTTATTTTTCCTGCTTTCCTGTCTTTCACTGTTCTATCATCTTGTTTGGGTTACAGTTGCTTAGCAGAAAGGGCATTTGGTATTTGGTAAACCAGAGCCAAATATTCTTCCACTAATATTATTTTTCAGGAATGCACTTGTGATATTCTTCAGCCTTCATTATTTGACACTGACCTAAAAAAATACATTTTTCTTCTTTTAAACAGGCCCACATTAGTGTGGGACCATAATAGTCCAGGGTTACGGAAGAAGGGTTGAGGAAGCTTCAACCCTGAATACCTCAAAGCAGGAGGGTGACAGGAGTAGGCTACCTCTCTACTTCCAACCTGGTGCCATAAATCCAGCTGCCTCACCATCAACCCTAGTGAGAATCTGTTACACTGACAATTATCAGGCTTCACTCCTGTTTGACATTATAAGGTTTTTCCCCAGGACCCTACAGCCCCAGGGTATGCATATGAAGGATCTTCCAGCATCCTAGCCCTGGCCAGTGGTACATGGCCACACAAACCTTGCCACCAGAGATCCAGACCACCTCCCTAGGGGCAAAACACCCTCTTTTCCCCTTCAAATAACCTGATCAGTTCTCCAAAGCTCTTCCTGGCTGGGTTCTTTGCACTGACCTCCACCTGAGAACCTGCGCTGGACTTAACTGTGCTGGCTGAGCTCCCTTCCCTGGCACATTAGGACTCTTGGAAAGATGGGCTGCATTAATACGCTGATCTCAGAAGCAACCGTTTCTGATATTAATGTTTTCCATGTAAGACTACAACATGACTTTCCATCACGGGAATCTACTTTTACGGTTTTAAGTGAGATTCTGGAGGTTTCCTCACCCGCACCTGATGTTTCATCAAGAGTATTCTGAGGTTCTCAACTCCACATCAGTTTCTCTTACATGCCTTTCCCATCCACATGTTACGGGTTGAACACTAAAGAAGAAAACTCTTCCTTGCTGTATATATATTTTTATTTTTTATTGATTTTCAAATGTTATTTATTCTTCTCTCATAGGATATATTCTGACCACAGCTTCCCCTTCTTCCATTCTTCCTAGTCCCTCCTTACCTCTCCTCTCCCAATATCCACCTCCTCAGTGCAACCCCCAAGAAAATAATTTAAATATACTCCCAATACAAACTTTTCCTCTGTCAGGAGTTGCTATTGTGAGCCTCTCACGCCTGTGTCACATTCTCTGCCTTACAGGGAACCTGGTCTCCTTTCAAAATTGACAAACATATCTTCTTTCCCTTGCCCAGTAGTCTTCGTAACATGCTGTCCTTAGGCTTAAGCAGCTTCTCTCCCCCATGCTTGTCCTTTGGATTCTATCCCTAGTGCCTTTTCCTAAGGTATGCTGTCCTGAATTAGCTAGTAGGCTTCCCTGTGTATCTGTTCTCAGCACCTTACATATCTCTGCATTGAAGTGGCTATCACTACTTAAAATTCACCTACTTACTTGTGTGCCCATTTGCTTAGGGACTCCTGCTAAGCCATATAAAAGCAGGGACCATGACTAGATTTACTCCTTAAAGCTGAAAATATAGGAGGGGCTTAGTATGTGTGTTACAAGAAACTCACGGGTTTTGCATTCCTGAGCCCTGTGGTGGTAGAGATCAGATGTCATTATCATTATTACCACCACCACTACCATCATCATCATCTACGCACATTAATGCCGTGGCCCCAGAAGCCAGGGCACTGAGTCCTCCTGGAACTGAAGTTTCAGGTAGTTTAGCCACCAGTGGGTACTAGGAATGGAACTGGGGTCTTTTGCAAGAGCACTATGTAGTCTTGATTGCTGATCCATTTGTCCAGTCCTAACTTCTGACTCCAGGGCCATAGGAACTTGCTATTAAACTAAGATCTACCAATCACAAGCTATAAAAGCCTCTCTTATGTAACCATGAGACCATTCAGTGTCACTCTTACCCAGTAACAAAGTGAGAACTGTACATGATATATTTTAACCCTATTATTATTTCCCTATTATTATTTTATATAAAAGGTGATTTGTGTGTGTGTGTGTGTTAAATAAACACAGCAGGCAGCAGCACATCATTTCCACAGGGCCTCTATAAGTTGTGAATAACTTTTTTTTTTTTTTACCATGTGTTTATAGCATCACAAGGTACTACAAATAATTCCTAGCCTTAAAACAACAATAATACTTTTATGTGTTTAGGAACACAGCCTTTAAAATCTACTTTTCCATATCTAGCTTCATCTTTACTATTTAAAAGGTTTCCTATTTAAACTATTTGTACTGGTACACTCCTGTAACTACAGTCTCCAAGCACTTGGAGGATGATCCTGAGGTCAAGGTCATCCTAAACCTATACTACACAGTGAGATCCTGTTATTCCTGCTATCTGCTGCCAAATAAATAAAAGCAGAAATTGCCGGTTTAGAAACATTTTAATCTTGACTATTAAGAAATTTAAAAAATAATATCAATGGTCAGGCTGACAAAAAGATCTGAGCCCAGGAGTCTGCAGAGAATGATGCACCAATGGAGGATCATGCATGGAGAGGACCTAGACCCCCTGCTCAGATGTGGCCACTCATTGGCAGCTCAGTCTGAATGTGGATCTCTGAGTGAGGGTATCGGGGCTGCCTCTATCATGAACTCAGTTGACTGCTCTTTGATTACTCGCCCCTGAGCCCCTGATGATGCAGCCTTGCCAGGCCACGAAGGAAGAGGATCAAGCAGTCCTGATGCGACTTAACAAGCTATGAGCAGATGGAATAGTGGAGAACTCCCCCTTTCAGTGGACTAGGGGAAGGGGATGAGGGAAAGAGGGAGGGAGGGTGGGACTGGGGGAGTTGAGGGAGGGGGCTTCAACCAGGCTATATAATGAATAAACTGAGAAGTAAAAAAATAAAATGGGATGGACATCAGAAGAGGGAGAAAACAGGGAACAGGACAGGAGCCTAGCACAGAGGGCCTCTGAAAGATTTTACCCAGCAGGGTATCAAAGCAGATGCTGGGACTTATAGCCAAACTTTGGGCAGAGTGCAGGGAATCTTATGAAAGAAGAGGGAGACAGAAAGACCTGGAGGCAACAGGAGCTCCATAAGGAGAGCAACAGAACCAAACAATCTGGGCACAGAGGTCTTTTCTGAGAGTGATACTCCAACCAAGGACCATGCATGGAGATAACCTAGAACCCATGCACAGATGTAGCTCATAGTAGCTCAGTCTCCAAGATGGTTCCCCAGTAATGGGAACAGGGACTGTCTCTGACATGCACTCAGGGGCTGGCTCTTTGATCACCTCCTGAAGGGGGAGCAGCCTTATCAGGCCACAGAGGAAGATAATGCAGTCAGTCCTGATAGACTAGGGTCAGATGGAAGGAGAGGAGCATGTCCCCTATTAGTGGACTTTGGGAGAGGCATGGGAGGTGATGAGGGAGGAAGGATGGGATTGGGAAGGAATGAGGGAGAGGGCTACAGCTGGGATATAAAGTGAATAAACTGTAATTAATAAAATAAATACATTTTTAAAAAACTAAAAAAATCTATATGTAAAAAGTATTTAATCCTGAATATAGTTTGTGCATATAAATTTTAATGAATTAATTACAAATATCCAATATTTTAAAATTTTATTATATTATCTGATCTAAATTAGACAGACTTTTAACATCAAGTGAGTTTTCTTGTAGCAGAAGCATTAAATAATTTATGTAGATGGGGGAAGTATCAAGGATATTAAGAAATTCAATAAATTATTTTATGTTTTAGTGCATTAAACATAAGAATATGTCAAGAACTATATGAAAAGACTTCAAGCTAATATCATTTATTGACTAAAGCAAGTGGCAGTTATTTTCTCTCAGATCTAAATATGAGAACACAAGCTGTGTAATATATCGACAATCAGACCAAGCTCTTGAATGACAGTCCTGGTATTCGAACACAGACTGCCTGTTCTTTAAATCAAATTCTTTCTCTACAACTACACTGCTCAAGCTGGGCACAGTGGGGTACGCCTGTAATCCCAGCACTCAGGGAGGCTGGGGCAGGTGGATCTCTGTGAGTTTAAGGCTACCTAGGTGTACAAAGTGAGTCCAGGACAGCCTAGATTACACAGAGAAACTCTGTCTCAAAAGAAACAAAACAAAATAAAAAACAAACAAACAAAAATCAAAACAACAGTCATTTAAAAAAGTAAAAAACCCACACTGCTCACACACATTGTCAGAGTTAAATTTGATGATAAATAAACATATATTAAAATGCAGAATAATTTTGAGCAATGGGCATAATATCTATCATAAAATTGCTTTTGTTAATGAAAGCCAGCATCAATATATTTTGGTGACCAACCACAAAGTAAATCCAAAAGACATTTAACCCTTAAATTATTAGAATTCCCATTCATGGATATGTCCTAGCCTGCTATGCAGCTTTAAAATGATGCCATGTAAAACTAGGCAGTTACTTAATATCAAGTTCATCTGACTCTAATTCATGCTGCCATCACAGTACTATTGTTCCCACTATTCAGGTGCTAAATGCCCCTCTGTAAAGATGTCCAGAAGTGCTCTGAGACCCTGCTTTCTTGAGGGACAAAATGTTGCTTGAGTTGGCTTTGACATGTTAATCTTCCACGTTGGCAGACATGCTTCTAATGAAAGTGTGTTACTGGAAAAAAGCTGCCAAAACTGTGATTGCATGCCTATTTGTTTCTATTGTGGGTCCAAGGACCATGATACAAATAAATACAATCTGGATTTGTGTATTAGTGTTACTTATACTGATGATAGAGAGAGATATCCTAATGATTCTATGTTGTTACGAAGCATTTTGGCTACTTGCAGTTGTTATGTTTTTATATAGACTATTGACTCAGCTAGTAAGGTTGCCTATACTGGCTTAGACGTGGAGCGGGAAAAGCATTAAGTAAGACTTTTTTTTTTAAAAATTACTTGATTTTTTCATTCTTATTTGTTGGCATGTACACAGTAGCTTCTAAGGTTTTTTTGAGATTATATATGAGAATATTATACATCTAGAATTGTAAGGCAGTGCCCATACTAAACCCACACTTCTCTGAGTGCTTAGCAGAACTATTTGTATCCATAACAATCCTGACGTGACACGCACACTGCCTTTACAAAGAAAATCCTACATTGATACAGTTCTGTGCAGGCACATTAGTTGATTTCAGCATTACCAATAATAACAGTGATAAAAATAAAAATAAATCATTACAAAACTAGGCACCACATGGCTAATTATCAAGTATTTTCACAAGCACATTATAGATTTAAAAGTTAAAGCAAAGCCTCATTGTTTGGTAGTGTTTACTTTCTTTAAAAAAAAAATGTGAGGAGTTAGAGACTCCTCACAATAAAATTACAGAACCTGGAAAAGATCCCAAATATTTAAAAGTACAGTTTTATGTGCACTGACTCTGATATTCTTTGGACTTCGTCACTGGAATCTTCATCATCGCTGTATCCCAAAGTAGAGTCACTATCAGTGTCTGAATAATCCATAACAACGCTTTACATGGACTCCTCTTCTTACGAAGCAATTCTCCCGAGTTTCATGGCTACAGGAGAACTCTGTGGTGCATAGATGCCTCAAGGGTACAAGCTCAGAGGTAGGCAGCCAAGGCAGAGCAGAGTTCATGCAGGGCAGCTGCCAGAGTAGGGATCGCCCTCTGCACTCCTGGGCCAGCATGACCACAATTAGCCGAGTCCTAACACTGCCCGAGTGCCAGCCTTCATGGAAACTGACACTCCTCCAGTTGCCTATGAGCATTCAGCAACACACAGGGCTAAGGCCTTCATTCACTGTCATGTTTAATGCCCCAGTTAAGTTGCATCCACACAGGATGAAGTAAATCCTCTTTATGGTAAAATTAAAAGGAAATTTTAACACAAGTAGGACAATCAAAATATAGGAACACAATAAGCATCAAAGGAGCACATAAAAGGAAATTACAGTATTGCAGCAGTGAATTAATCATGGACAACTGCATAGTTTGTGACAAGGCTGACTGCTGATTGAAAACAGGATTCCTATGCAGTTAGGGGCTTGTTTGGTTTTGCATTGCTTTCTAAATCATATCACTCCCATTTCCACTTCTGACTCAATCACAAAACTACTCCAACATGATTTATACTCCAATTCTAATAAAACTTACATTTTACATGTGGAATTGATCAGTGAATGAAGAAATTATATTATTTAACCCTACTTGGTACAGAATAACCAACGAGCCTTCATCAACTTATTTTTGACAAAGGTTTGGTCATAAACCATCCTGCTGGAAAAAAGTAGTCTCTTCCATAAATGATACCAGGAAGACTGGATACCCCAATGCTTATATAAGAACTATGTGGAACTCCTTTCTCTCACCACATACAAAAATAACTTATAAGTTGATTAAAGACTTAACTATATGACTTTAAACTTTGAAACAATTAAAGGAAAAATAGCGTAAGTACTATTTGATATTAATATAAACAAGAAGTTTTTGGATGTGATCTCAGAAACATGATCGACAAAAACAAACAACAAAAGCCTCAAATATGAAAGGAAACAGTCAACAGAGCACGGAGGTAAGCTAACAACAGGAGAAAATATTTCCTGTACATCTGACAAAAAGCTATGTCTGAGGTGTGAAAGGAACCCCAGCATATCAACTGCAAAAATTTTCAAATTATTAAGTTGAAAAATGGCCAAAATACAAAAATAAATATTTCCCTAAAAGTAGAAATGACAGTTGCTCAGTAGTGGTGCACGCCTTTAATCCCAGCACTTTGGAGTAGAGGCAGGTGGATCTCTCAGTTTGAGACCAGCCTGGTCTACAGAGTGAGTGACAGGACAGGCAAGGCTACACAGAGAAACCGTGTCTTAAAAACAAACAAACAAAACCCCCAAACAAACAAAAACCAAAACCCAAACAAGCAAAAAACAAAACCCAGAAGTGACCAGCAATATCACGAAAAATACACTCAGTTGTCAATAACCAGCAAGAAAAATAACATCATAACATAGCAAATATCTCATCCCAGTTAGACTGTCTACTGTCAGTAAGAAAAACAAAGAAATGTGAGTAAAGACGGTATAAAGATGACTTCACACATTGTTGACAGAAATTTACATTACTAAGCTGCTATGCAAATCCAATCCGTGTGAAACTCCTAAAAAAATTACAGGATCCCACTATCCTATCAATGGTTCCAAAGAAAAATAAATCATTATATCAAGACAACACATTAAAAATCTCTAAAAACAAATTACGCCAGACTGATTATGTACCTATGTAGTGGGTATCATGTAGGTCTTGGAGGTGAACTAGGAAAAAGTTCACGTCCTTATGAACTCACTTCTATTCATAAAACACAGAGAAGTTTAGTTTAAGGAATAAAAATCTGCTAAAACAAAAGAGGCAAAATTCCTTGCTCTAATAACCAATATGTTAACCTGACAACAACACATTCTAAATGTAGATCTAGCTAGGCATGGTGTGTACCCTTGAAATCTCAGCACTCAAGACGATGAGGGAGGAGCATCAAGAATGTGAAGACTGAGAACCTGTGTTAGTCACACAGACATGTATCCACACATCTCCCCCCCCCACCTCTCTCACACTCACATGCACACACACCATTTATATGGGCTTCTATGTGTAACATTTCTGGATCCTTTATGTTTCTGGTACTATTCCAAGAACTTTACATGGAATATTTCAAGGAAAGCAAATATGCTAGCAAACTAACACGGCATAAGTTTGTATAACTATAACCTAGGATCAGTATTTGAACACAGGCAGCTTCACTAAAGAACCCTTGCTCTTTATTTGGGTATGATAATTTGTATGTAGTGCCTTGAATAAATACCCACAAAACATTCCATATTCTTAGTAAAACGTGCCTTAGTTTAAAAGACAAAACAAAACAAAAAAAGGAATTACAGGTGTAATGGTACACAACTTTTTGTTGTTTGTTTTCCAGACAGGGTTTTTCTGTTTAGCCTTGGCTGTCCTGGACTCGCTTTATAGACTAGGCTGGCCTCTAACTCATGGAGATCTTCCTGCTTCTGCCTCCCCAAATTCTGGGATTGAAGTCGTGTACCACCTTGCCTGGCTACGGTATATATTTTTATTGCCAGCAGTCAGTATGCAGGGGAAAGAGGGCAGATGAATCTATCAGTTCAAGGATAGCATGGTCTACAGAGCAATTTCCAAGCCAGCCAGGGTTACATGGTGAGATCCTGTCTCCAAAAAAAAGAAGAGGAGGAGGAGGAGGAGGAGGAGGAGGAGGAGGAGGAGGAGGAGGAGGAGGAGGAGGAGGAGGAGGAGGAGAAAGATACAATAGTGAAAACCAAAGATGACAAAGGCAGCAATGGCTTGGTTTTTCAGAGAGTCAGAAATTCCTTCTTCTCTGACTCTAAGACATTTGGTTTGCATGCTAACCTTCCTTTTTGCTCCAGGCAGAAATGAAAAACCTAGAACAGAAGAACAGCTGTCTCTGAGGTCCACCTGTTCCTTAGAAGTTGAACTTATGAGAAGGTTGCTTTGGGTTTTCACTGTTAAATCTTGATAGAATGTGGCTGAAGACACTTTTCCTAGGAGTCCTTTAGAAACATAGTAGATTTTGTGTAGAAGAGGAGAAAACACCACTTGAGATGCCCAGGTAGACGAGAGCCCCATGCTGTATACAGCGTCTCTGTATATCTGTCTCCGTTGTGTTTTACTTTTGTAAATCTGCTTTCTATTTACAGGTATGGAAACAACCAACATGATCATGACTTGATGAATGGATAAAGAAAATGTGGCACATCTACACACAATAGATTATTATTGAACCATAAAAGTGAAATTATGAAATTTGTGACAACAGGAATAAATTTAAAAGATGATATGTGGCTTTAAATAAGCCAGACACAGAAGGACAAATATGGTATGGTATCCCTCATACATAGAAATGTAAAAAAGTTAATCCCATGACATTTAAGAGTGGAATTGTAGAACCCAAAGGCTGGATCTGGTAGTTTTAATGAAAATGGCCCTTCTAGGTTCGTATGTTCGAATGGTTGCTCCCCAGTTGGTGGAACTGTTTGGGAAGGATTAGGAGGTGTGGCCATGTTAGAGGAGTTATGTCATTAGGCAGGAAGGAGGGGTGAGGTTTCAAAAGAATGTACCAGAGTCTCTCTTTCTGCCTGCCTGTGGATGAAGATGTCAGCTCTCAGCCCCATGTTTGCCTGCCTGCCACAATATTCCCAGCCACGATGATGGGGACTAACTGCATGAAACTGTGAGCAAAACTTAAATGTTACTTTTAATAAGAGCTGCCTTGGTCATAGTGTCTCTTCACAGCAATAGATCAGTAATTAAGATGCTGGGAGGATGATAGGAGGTGACAGGGAGAGATCTACCATCTGAAAAAAATGTTCCATTAAACAGGAAGAGCAATTCTGGTGCTCTATCACACATGAGGGTGTCTATAGAAAACAATTATTTATATAAATATACATATATATTTCAAATAGTTGAGAAGATTTGGATAAATTTCACAACACATAATAAATGTTTAAGAAGCTAGAAATATCATATTGGTTTGTTAATTATACAACATACATGTATATGGAAGCATTTCATTATACCTCATAAATAACTCAAATTATTCTGTCAATGAATAAAAATTATTATTAAGTATTATATTAATATTATTAAATATTAAAGAGTATACAGCCAGAATAGTGTTCTCATTAGTTAGCTCCAACATTTGTTCTTCCTGATTTCATATGCAGATAGTATGAATTATGTCAGCTCATTTCCTGAGGCAACACATACCCATCTGGAATGACATCCATGGAAGGATACAGTGAATACAGGAGCCACAGCATTGGGAGAATTAAATTTTCACATTCATTTACATAGTACTTTTCTGAGGTTGATGGCATAATGAAATTTTTTGACATAGAAACCTCATATTGTAAGGTTTATGTAAATGACAATGAATGCATATATTTACTGAATTGAATTACATGAAATTGCTTTTTATAGGTTAAAAAACTTATTGGCTAAATACCAGTAAGTTCATATGGTTCAACTTAATACATGAAGCTAGTGAAAGTGAGGAAATGAATATATATTTATTGCTATTTCTTTTCTGTTGTGCTTCTGCTGTAGCCTTGACTGAGTTGGGATCCAACACTGGCTCATATTATTTTTTCATATCTATAGCCAAATGATTTCATTCTTCTGCTTGCTAAGGCATGATTGATGGCTTTTGCTCCTTCTCTATAGACATTTTAGATGATTCTTTTCATTTTCCTTCCATTATGGCTAGTGTTAGAATTATCACCAAATACCATGCATGGGTAGATAATGCTGATCCCAGAAGACATGGGTTATTATTTTGTGAAAATCCCAGGTATGAGACATTTCTCTAGGAGCTGTGGGTTGGAAAGGCTCCAGAAGTCTCCCCAAAACTATTCGGCTTATTGACATGGCTGTTGGTAAGACCAACAGGGTAGTAAGACCTATTGCTATAACCACACACCTTGGTTGCTGAGTCTACAAAAACCATTTGGGAATCTTGCGAGCTTTCACTCTGTCAGACATTGCTATCCAGGTGATAAAGGGAAAACAGCAATAATCTATAACTTTAGCCTCTGCGTGCTACAATATTAAAATAGCTAAGCAAGAGGGCGCTGATGTGACAGTGGCATGAAAATAAGCAGATGATTTCTTTGTTTTTCTTTTTGAAACTAAAATATAATATCCTCTCCTTGTCTCCATCTCACTCCTCCAATGTTATCCTCTTACTCTTTCTCAAATTCCTGGCTTATTTGTCTTCAATTATGTATATATTCCTAAATACATAGATGCATCCTACTCCATCCAAATGTTACTTGTATGTGTTTGATTTCAGGGTTGACCACTTAGTATTGGGTAGACAAATGAAAGGGCTCTTCCCTAAAGACTTTTCTCGTGCTCTCAGCATTCCTTAGTTACTTATGGTTTTTGTCTAGGGCTGGGGTTCTATGAGATTTCCTTCAGAAAAATCTCACAGCGTCAGGGGAAGGCTTCACATGTTTGCCAGCCGATTTCAGATTAGATCTGAGACCAGCTTCATAGGAGGGAGTTAACGCTTGGTAATGTGTACCTTGTTACAGAGTGGTCGTGGGGCCTGAAATGAATCTCCTACAGCTGTTTTGATAAACTGACATGTTACCAAACTCTCTCAAATATTTATATTTATATCATAAACAAGAGATTAAATTGTCATTGGACTTGATTAAATCATCTTCTCTTTGCAGCACGTGGTGGGTAATAGGGATTTTGTTTCTATTCACTCACAGGTTTGTAAACTATTTTTAATTTTTTTTCTATTTTGAAAGTAAAGAAAAATGAAGCATACTGAAATCATGGCTAGATAGACGGGACCTCAAGGACTGCACATATGGGGCGAATGACAAATTACAAGTCACATAGTAAGACAATATAATCTAAATAAAACACCTTCACTGTAGGATTCATACTTTTTTGTAGATAAGTACAAAGAGAGGTCTCCTACGTCTTGTTCCATTGCCAACATGCACACCTCATTTTTCATTTCAGTTTCTGCAAGCAGAGTGGGAATCACAGCCCTACCATGTGCTATGATTAATTAGCGTTTGACAGGAAAGTTTCCAAAGTTCTTCATGTCATAGTTTTCAGTGCTCCTCAGAGGATTCATCCTAAATCCAAGGATATATTTTTCTGCTGAAAAGAGGTTTAAAGCTTGTAATGAAGACCAGTCATTTGAATATTAAATAGCATAATGTGGCATCTATGTACTGCAAATATATGCCAGCTAATGCTATAACAGTGGCTAAAACATGCCTTATATAGAAACTAAATATACAAACTTCAAATGATGGATTCTCATTGTCAGATGGCATGAACAATATGGAATATTATTATAAAGCTAGACCTGGAAATTTTTAAATTAATTAATTAGTTTATTACAATTTATTTACTTTGCCTATCCCTGCTGTAGCCCCCTCCCTTGTCTCCTCCTAGTCCCACCCACCATCCCTCTTCTCCCCCTATGCCCTTTCCCTCGTACCCTGATAGGGGCGGACCTCCTTTCCTTCTATCTAACTGAAATTATCTTAAAATATGGAATGTAATCCGTGTCGATACGTGTGCACTGAAATGGTCCTAAAATGTTTGCAGCTTAATTATCTAACTATTCTAAAGATAATTTGTTCAACATATCAAGAATGTCTACAAATTGATAAAAAGAAAAACCATAATGGAGAACAGCCACTTAAAACTTTTTTTAAAAAAGATATGAATGTGAGTTTCTGTGGAGTCCAGAAGAGGGTGTTGGGTCTTTTAGAGCTGGAGTTAGCAGTTGTGAGCCACCTGATATGAGTGCTGGAAACTGGTCCCCTACAAGAACAGTATGCACACTATCACCAACTGTGGTTGTGAGCTCCCCAATCAGGGAACAAACCTAACCGGGGTCCTCTGCAAGAGCAGGAAGCATTTGGAGCCACTGAACCATCTCGATAGCCTAGAAGTAACTTCTGAGTGGAGAGGCTGCTGAGATCTTTCCCAGCTGCTGAAGGCTTTCAGTGTAAGGAGCGTCGTCATCACTACCTCTCCAGCACAGGGTGACCCCTTAAACCCTCAGCCAAATCACTCCCAGCCATCAGGAACAGGGCTCACTTATGCCAGGGGAGCCCAGTCACACAGAGACAGCAGACTGGCAGCTAGAGCCAGTAAAAGACTTGACATAGTATCCTGCGGTGTCGCTTACAGGATTGTCCTATGCCCTCTCTTCATTGGCAGCAATCAGAGGAGCTGGATGACACAGTAAGGAAGGCATTTTTCAGCAAGGGCATCTTCTTCTTAATACCTTAAGCAACTGTGACTGTGACATTTTGAATCTCTTAAAGAGGTTTGATGACAAAAATATAGCAAAAGATCTGTGCAGACACTTAAAAAATACTTATGCTTGTATATAATAATTAAAAGTTGTACTTACTGGTGGTTTAGGGGCTTTATTGTTAGCATTTCCACTAGAAATTGAGAAATGGACTTTTTGTGCACAATCATTATCTATTCATTTATTATAGTGATATTATATTATTCACTTAATCACATATGATGCATTGACCACAAATATTAACCCTGAGTCTGTTCACTCACAGGACAGGACACAGAAGTCAGAAAAACAGATTCAAGAGTTACCCATCTGGATTCAACTGCAGATGTGACACAGATTAGCAAAGTGATCTGGAGTCAGATATTTAAGTTCTCTAATTGTGGATGTTTTGTGTGCGAAATGGGAAGACAACAGTCTTTAGTAAGGCAGTGATTCAAAGAACAATTAAGTACATAAAAGGAATCTAGATCCACCGTCTAACATACTGGAGTACTCAGTAAACATTAGGCAGCATTATTATTCCATTATTATCATAGCATGTCTAAACACAATAGATTCCATTCAGTCCTGTTTGTTACACAATGATTGTCATGTCTCTTTCATTAATGGGGAAAGTTCCTCAAGCATCAACAGTCATTTTTTTTTCACATTGAATCAATTCTTCTTTTGTTAATACAAAAACATGCTTTCAAAGAATAAGAAAGGATTTGAAATCAAATTGTGGGACATTTCCATTATGACTTAACATAAAATCCAAAATCTATAGAAATTAACAAAAAATAGCTTTTTGCTATGAAACACAAAAAGAAATCATTGGCATTCCGCTCATTCCTGTAATAATGTTAGGTTCTCGGATTTAACCAATAAAAATTTAATTCAAATAATATTCAAGTAAGTATTTCTTAGTGTGTAGGTCCCAAGTAATAATGTATATAAGTAAAAATAAATCACTCTTCAGCTGAATTAGCCAAATACCATATAGTTTACCTGGCCACCCTAGATGAAGTTTCTGAATGCACAGACTAAGAAGGTAATCTTTGATGCCGGTATATAGAGTAAAGACGCAAAATAAAGTGCTTTATATGAGTTCACAGTCCTGCAGCAAAGAGACATTATTGGCAGTTGTGTTGCAGTGTTACCAGTGTGTCACAGAGGGACAACAAATGTCATACGATGTCCTAACTCTGACTAGGTGCTGGGGTGAGAGAAGGCATCTGTCAACAGTGGAAGGGACCCAGGAACATAAGGAAATGAGGTGGGATAATGGCTGCCGTGTGTGTATGAAACTTACTCTACAGAGAAAGTGAGGTGGTTATTTCAACACCAACAGCCTGTGGAAAAGGCATGAGAAAGTATTCTCTACAGTGAATACACCAAGTGATTCCTGAGAGCTGGAAGTAGAGAAAGAGGAGGGACGCATAAGCATGAGGCCTTCAGAGTTGGGAGAGCAGAAAGTATAAATGGCTGTAGGCATAAATTCACTGACTGTGTGAATGTTGGAAACTCCAGCCAGTCATTTGCCTCAGAGTTAAACCTAAATCAGATCTCTGAAAGGAAAAATGAAAACACAGGACAGAAAAGAGACACGGCGAGGTCAACATATTTCCTGTTTGGCTTTCTACTGCTCGACCCTAAAGTGAACTATAAGGAAGACCCATCAGATCCTTCCAACTAAGAAGACAACTATCTGGAGCTACTGGTGGCATTAGGAGCCCAGGCAATCTTCCCTTCCCTAGCATCTAGTTATTCTCACTGTTCTTTTCCACTGTATTCCAGTTTGCGCTGCAGGCAGGACAGATGCGAGACAACCGAGCTGTGTTCTGGGTCCTACAGAGTGGGTGTGTATCCACTGCAATTCTGCTCCATCCCCAGCCACTGTTCTAAGGATGCTAACGCAGCAATGCACTAAGCTCTTCCCTCTTGATGTAACAAATAACACGTCATTGACCACCTGTGGCACTGTGACCACTGCGAACAGCCATGAACTGTGTGGCCTTCAGTTCCTAGCCACTACTCATGCTGATCGCCATTAAGTACACATGGCGCCAAAACCAGCTGTGCGACAATTGACTCTGACCCCAAAGTTCAGCTTTCTTGATATTTGGGAGAGGTAGCAATCATACGGTGCTTCTCCTTGCCAGGTATTTGCTTCATAAAAATGAAATCCCTCTTGCCATGAGTTCAAGGCCAGCCTGAACGATAGCAATTGTTAGGTAAGTCAGGGCTCTCTAACAATACACTGTCTCATAAATTGAGTAAATTACTTAAAATTGCTCTGAATAAAAAATAAACTGAATTATTTTAATCCTATGCTTGAGGGTAGGGGTGAATTACATTCCTGGGCCAAAGCCAGGGAGCAGTCTGTTTTTGTTAAAAATTTCAAGTTATGAGAGTTTTTATATTTTAAAAAGGTGTTCAGTGGATCAAAGACCTCAATATGACACCAGACACACTAAACCTGTTAGAAAAAAAGTGGGGAAGAGCCTTGACCTCATTGGCACAGGAGACCACTTCCTGAACAGAACACTAACAGCACAGGCTCTAAGAGCAATAATCAATAAATGGGACCTCATGAAACTGAAAAGCTTCTGGAAAGCAAAGGACACGATCATCAGAACAAAATGGCTGCCTACAGATTGGGAACGGATCTTCAGCAACCCTATATCTGACAGAGGGCTAATATCCAGTATATATAAAGAACTAAAGAAGTTAAACAGCAGCAAATCAGGTAATCCAATTAAAAAATGGGGTACAGAGATAAACAGAGAATTCTCAATAGAGGAATACTGAACGGCTGAAAAACATTTAGAGAAATGCTCAACATCCTTAGTCATCATTGAAATGCAAATCAGAACGACCCTGAGATTTCACCTTACACCCATCAGAATGACTAAGATGAATAACTCAAGTGACAACACATGCTGGAGGGGTTGTGGAGAAAGGGGACCCCTCCGCCACTGCTGGTGGGAATGTAAACTGGTACAAACACTCTGGAAATCAATCTGGTGCTTTCTCAGACAACTAGGAATAGCGCTTCCTCAAGATCCAGCCATACCACTCCTAGGCATATATCCAAAAGAGGCTCAAGTACACGATAAGAACATATGCTCAACCATGTTTGTTGCAGCTTTATTTGTAATAGCCAGAAGCTGGAAACAGCCCAAATGCCCCTCAACTGAGGAATGGATACAGAAATTGTGGTATGTCTACACAATGGAATATTACTCAGCAATAAAAAACAAAACAAAACAAGGAAATCATGAAATTTGTAGGTAAATGGTGGGAACTGGAAAAGAACATCCTGAGTGAGGTATCCAAAGAAGCACAAAGACACACATGGTATATACTCACTCATAAGTGGATATTAGACATATCATATAGAATAAACCTACTAAAATCTGTACATCTAAAGGAACTAATCAAGAAGGAGGACTCTGGCTAAAATGCTCAATCCCCATTCAGAAAGGCAAAGAGAATGGACATCAGAAGAAGGAGAAAACAGGGAACAGGACAGGAGCCTGCCACAGAGGATCTCTGAAAGGCTCTACCCTGCAGGATTTCGAGGCAGATGCTGAGACTTATAGCCAACCTTTGGGCAGAGTGCAGGGAATCTTGTGAAAGAAGTGGGAAACAGTAAGATCTGGGGAGGACAAGAGCTCCACAAGGAGAGCAACAGAACCAAAAACTCTGAGCACAGGGGTTTTTCCTGAGACTAATACTCCAACCAAGGGCCATGCATGGAGATACCCTAGGACCCCTACACAGAGGTAGCCCATGGCAGTTCAGTGTCCAAGTGGGTTCCATAGTAATGGGGACAGGGACTGTCTCTGACATGAACTCAGTATCTGGCTCTTTGATCACCTCCCCCTGAGGGAGGAGCAGCCTTACCAGGGCACAGAGGAAGACAATGCAGCCACTCCTGATGAGACTTGATAGTCTAGGATCAGAGGGACAGGCAGGAGAACCTCCCCTATCAGTGGACTTGGGGAGGGGCATGTGTAAAGAAGGGGGAGGGAGGGCGGGATGGAGGGGAGGGAGGGCGGGATGGGGGGAAGGGGGCCACAGGGGGATACAAAGTGAATAAAGTGCAATTAATAAAAATTAAAATAAAAATATTAAAAAAATAAAAAGGTGTTCAGATAGCATAATAAAATAAAATAAAAATGAAAATACATATGACACAGTCATATGACATAGTCTATATATATGTTCAACATAGGCTGCTTGTCATCTGGCTCTTTGCAGAGCCTGTCCCTAGGGAGATGACAAAAGCAAAGCTCTGGTTTCATGGCTGTATATGAAGTCATATGGCTAAAAAGTAGCACGTACAGATTTTAATCCAAATTTATTTCTATCTGATGTTCATGTACCTTACACTCACTAACTGTGTTAAATCCCTAATTATGTGACTCTCTCTTCCTGAGACAGTGACCCAAGCACACTCTTCTATAAGTGTATCAGGCTTATACACACTGTGTAGCAGCATAGATGAGAACTCAGGTTGACCTAATCATAAATTCACTGTTGGTACAACAGCAAAAACGTTCCTCGTCCACTCCCTCCCACATTTTGGTTAAGCCCAAATGCTTAATGTTTTCTTAGCAGTAACAAAAATGAAATCTACTCTGTCTCTAATTGCTTAGTGACTCAACAATAACCTTTGCAAACTAACTACATCTCCAGTGACATCTTCAATGGTCTAAAGGGAAATAATAAATCCAGTTATAGTTCAGTTAAAATACCATACTATTTCATAGACTTTCAAAAATCATCTAGCAAATAATTTTCTCAGGAAACAATGTCTTGGGGAAACTTTTTATCATTTTATTAGGTTCTAGTGATCTTAATTCTGTGCAGACATGGCTCAAACCTTGCAGCCCTCAGTTGTCCACTTCCCTCCACAGAAACTTTGGAAACCTCATATCGCTACCCGACAGGTACAGCTGTCTGGTATCTCGTGAGAAACAATCTGTCATTTCACTCCATCTGATCAGTGGAGAATATTTCAGCCAGTCCTGATGAGACCTGATAGACTAGGGTCAGATGGCAGGGGAAGAGGACCTCCCTATCAGTGGACTTGGAGAGGGGCATGGGAGGAGATGAGGGAGGGAGGGTGAGATTGTGAGGGAATGCTGGGATACAAAGCGAATAAAATGTAATTAATGTAAAAAATAAAAAAATGTAATTAAAAAAATAACTGAGGCTGAGAGTTTCACATTGACACTTTCTGTAATAAGGATTTACATGTTATGATATTTAGTTTTCAAAGCAACTCTATGATTTAGTTGCTATTTTACTTCCTCGGTTTGCTAGATAAAATAACAGGTAAGTTGGGGTACACAAATTTCCCCAGGCCAAAAAGGTTGGTGGGTTCAAGGACAGAGACTCAAATTCTGACAGTGTGACTCTAGGAAACAGGCACAAAATACTATATGTGTAGACATTAACCTATTTATTTAAGGGAATGCAGACAATACAACCCTAGTCCTTAATTAGATCACTGGTTATGTTAAGTAGTATAGCACGTGAAAAGAAATTACGTAAATCTAAAGGGCTCAAAGAGTAAAATGGAAAAAAAAAAAAAAACAAAAACAAAAACAAAAACTCCCTTAGAAGGAACTTTCCAGATTCAGTATGCTTTGATTAAGCCTGTGGTCAGCCAGAGTAGAATTTTCACATACCCCTTTTCCTCAGTCCACAAGAGAAGCACACACAAAGCGCTAAACAGAGTGTGCAATCATGTGGGCACACTGACCTAACACTGGATGTGTTAAGATGATACTTTCTGTTGCTAAGGAATTGTCTTTCCCCTGGAAGTGTTTGTGACCTTAATTTTCTCATTCAGAGAGGATGGGCCTAGGTAGAGAGCAGAAGAGAGACGAAAGCGGAAGCTATATATCCATCATTAAAATACAGGTTAACAAATCTAAAATGTGCAAGATGTGGCCAGAAGATGAGAGAGAAAATTGCGTTGTGGCTAGAGAGATGGTTCAGCCGTTCAGGTCGCATACTGCTCCTATAGACCATGTGAGTGGCTCACAGCCGTCTGTAACACCATCTTGGGAGAGTCCAGTGCCCTCTTCTGGATTCTGTGCGCACCGACACTCATGCACACACACTCCTCCCCAGACAATTGTACAAATATACACAATTTTAAAATAATATGTTTTTACAAATTTACTTTTTAAAAAGGAAAATAAGCAGTGATAACTTTACGAACAGCAGCTTTTCTGGAAGAACTTATTACATTGTCTGAAAAAGAAAACAACAAAGACTGGTTTAGGCAAGGTAAAGGGGAGAGTAGGGAAAGAGAGGGTCCATTATTTCAGGCAGAAAATTCTCATGAGGAAAAGCAGACAGCTGAATAGTCAGAGAAACTACCAACACTTCTGAACTGTTGCTGGTCTACTGCAATAGTCCCAACCTATTAGGCAAGAAGCAGGAGCCAGACCACAGACGGACCTGGGGACAGGTCCAAACCACTTGACATAAGACGCTAAGCAAAGAGCTATCAAATAACACTACACAAAGTGTGTCCAGGAAACTTCTGAGCATGGAGGCATTTCACCTTGATTCCTCACAGCAAGCTATTTATATCTACAGAAAGCCTAATATTAGATAAGATTGCAACATTACCACTGTCACACATAGCCACCATCATCTGTCAGATCCTAATATTCAGAATTATATCGAAATTTTGTCCTAGTGTCAAAGCAATAGATTGGTTAAAATACAAATCACTACCATCTTGGCTAGATGCTCTTAATAACAGATGCCTTGCAATATAAATTAACTTTTGTTATCTGTAAATCCTCTAGTCCAGAATGAGATGTCAACACGCACTGTCATTATCTTGCCAAGGGACATAAATGGCTTTTAAAAAGTGTTTGTGAAATAGTTTATATTTCTGTGCACTTAGTATATGTCAGTCCCCATGTCATGTGCTTTATATAAATCATTTGTATATTATTCAGCTGAAATCACTTCTCTAAAATACTATATCATTTTCTCCCTTACATCTGCAATTTCTGGTATATATGGTAGGTATGTTATGGAAAAGTTAGAAGAGAGTAGGCCTGGGGCTAACAACGTAGTTGGCAGAGTCCTCAACTAACATGAGCAAAGCCTTGGGTTTGAACCTTAGCACCAAAACAATATTGACAATGATAATTTTCAAAGTAGAGAAATCAAGGAAGCAGGGGCAAAGAATGAATGACTAATGGAGTCCAAACATACTCATAATGGACCATTCTAGTTATAGAACATGGACAAGTGTAGTGGCTTGGATAAATAAGCCTTGTGGTGCCATAGGGTATGGCACTGTGAGGAGCTGTGGCCTAGTTGGAACAGGAGTGGCAGGCTTTGAAGCTTCAGAAACTCGGGTCAAGCCTAGTGGCTCACTTGATCTTCCTGCTGCCTGAGGATCCTGATGTAGAACCCTCAAGTACCTCTCCAGCACCATGTTGGCCTGCTTCATGCCATGCTCCCCGCCATGATGATAAGGGACTAAACCTCTGAACCTGTAAGCCAGGCCCTATTAAATGTTTCTTTATAAGAGTTGCCATGGTCATGGTGTCTATTCACAGCAATAGAACCCTAACCAAGACAGCCAGTTGCTTGACCCCTCTTTGCCAGATGTTACTTGTCTTACAAATGGAACACTGCTTATATGCCATGATGATAAAAATTTAGTTTGTTAATCTGAATGAAGACCTCTAAGCAATTCCCAATACATTTTGGCATTGCAGACTATCCTTTAGCAACGTTTATTAGGGACTTTCACAGTCACTGGGACACACTTTTCTTTGTGTACCTAACTTACTCAAGATATGAAACCTTCATAAGAGAGTGGCAAATCCTACCAATTCTGGAGACATGAAGTTCTAAACTCAGTTTGTTATATGTAGTACCATATAACTAATATTTTAGCATGTAACCAAACCTTCTGTCTCTCCACAGTTCTCTGGGAGGCACAGTCGCCACTCAAGTCCGCTTGTGTAAGGTACACTGAGACTCTGAACCCGTTACAGTGCTGGTTCCATTCTCCTTTCATGTCTCCCATGCTATAGTGGCCCCTTTGTTCTCAATTTCTGTGTAATTTTCCCTTAGATTTTGATATTTCTTCCTCTGTCTATAGGGAGCAGATGAAGTCCTGAGTTAATGTATATTATTGACATAAGCACGGCCATGTCAAGGATTCCAATGCCTTACGGGTTCATGATCATGGCGAGGCCTTCCCAGGTTCAGAGGAATAGCAAGGCCTTCCGCTGGTCCAAGTACAGATAGTGGGAAATGTAGATTCCTGACCTAGATGAAGACCGCCTGAATGCTCTCCTACAGAGACCTGATACAGCACCCCCGCTTTCCTTATGTACACACTCAATGGTGAATTTCTAAGCAGCTGGTGGTGCCTTTCCATAAGAGCACATGACGTACCAAGTCTCAGTTTTTCAGTGTTTATGTTGTGTCTTTATCCCCCATTACCTAAGCCAGGATGGTCCCTGGGTGTGCCCCCTCCCATCTTTCTGTGTGAGATGTGAAGATGATAACTACAACTACAAAAACTCCACTGCATAAACAGCCTCATGCCGGAATCCTCAAAGTAACACCTCCCTGGAAAACAGGGTGTGCCCTCACCGTGAGCTCTCTTCAGCTGCTTTACTAACGGAGCGCAGTGCACTCACTGAGAAGCAGCTGCATGAGCAGGGAGGACAATGAACTGTGTTCCAAAGTCAGCTGGAGTGCACTGCCATGGCTGTACACCACCTAAATGGGGAGATACATTATTGTTGTTCTGTTTTCAAAAAGGATATATTACATCTGTGATGACTCGGTTCTGAAATGCCCCTTGCAGGCTTCTCTGTTTGAAGACTTGATGCACAAAATGAAGAAATGTTTGGCGGAAGTTGAGGAGCCTTTGAGAGATATGGCAATGCTTACTGATGTGATATGAGGGTTGGGCCTTCAAAGGTTGCGTGTACTCTCAGGACTAGGTTCCTGCCTTCTGACTACAATAGATATAAAGGTCTGCATTTGCCTCCCTTTAACATGGACTGTTTGGGGAGGCTGTGGGACCCAGCTAGCATAGGTGAGTCGCCTGCCCAGGCCTTCAAGTGTTATGACTGCTGTGATTCCAATCCCATTCTATGCTTCTGGGATGGTCAACATGTGAGAAGCTGTTTCCTCATGCTCCTGTGACTCCGAACCCTCTCTACCACAATGGATCACACTCTCTGACACCGTGAGCCAAAATAAATGTCACATCTCATTTCTCAAGTTGTTTCTATCGCATATTTTTACCACAGCGACTACAGTAACCACTGAGACAGTGTCTAAATTAGTGACGGATGCTAGTTTTCTTTATCCACTAGCCAGAGAACACTGCCACCTAACCAAGGCAAGGGAAAGGGTAGAGTTGGGGACAAGATGGTCAGTCATTTTAGGCAGAAAGTTCTTATGAGGAAAAGCAGATAGTGGAATAGTTAGAAGAAAAAAAAAACACCAGTGGACATGGAACTGCCAGATATGTAATCTGTTATATAAAATCAGTTATTTCATAACCCCACTTAAACGTACTGACACAGCTCAGGTGCTTTTCCCGCTTTTTCATAATACAAACCATAAATGACACATAGATGACACACAGATTAAAGCAGTGACAACTTACAGAACATTGAACCAATGAGTAATACTTCAAGGCAACACGGGAAAGTACGAACAATGGTGATGCGACCATCCACAGCCCACAGACATACAAGCGCCTGAATTTCATCACATTATATAGTATAAACTGCCAACACATTGCCATCTTGGAGAGCTGTCGTTTAAAAAATATCTTTTATATGGTCCAGACAATGTCTTCAGGACACTGTGACAAGAGACAAAGGACAGCATTTAAAAGTTCAAGTGGTTATTTATAAATCGTGTTTCTAAAAAAAAAAAAAAAAAAAAAAAAAAAAAACACCTTGTAATCATTTTGTTTGTGAGTATTTTGAGACATTGTGAAGGTTGGTGAAAGGTTCCCAAATGTTTCTTAGTGCTCAGCAGGATTTATGCAAAAATGTTATTCTGGCTCTCAAAAACATGTGAGACTCACAAATATTTTAACTAACTTTGGGGTCCATTATAGGCCTAGCTTCTTTACTGTTGTTTAGAAGTTAAAACACATGTTGCAGCATCTTCACATATTAGATGTTTGGTTAAAATGTACTACTTTGTCAGGGAAATGACCTAGAACCCCTGCTCAGATGTAGCCCATGACAGCTCAGTCTCCAAATGGGCTACCTAGTAAGGGGAACAGGTACTATCTCTGACAAGAACTCAGTGGCTGCTCTTTGATCACCTCCTCCTGAGGTGGGAGCAGCCTTAGCAGGCCACAGAGGAAGACAATGCAGCCAGTCCTGATGAGACCTGATAAGCGAGGTCAGAGGGAAGGGGAGGAAGACCTCCCCTACCAGTGGACTTGGGGAAGGGAATGGGAGGAGATGAGAGGGGAGGGTGGGATTAGGAGGGGGCTACAGCTGGGATACAAAGTGAATAAACTGTAATTAATAAAAAATAACTAAACAATGTTGGGAGCCGCTGCTCTACCAGGCTACTTTTGTTATTTAGATCTCAGAGGAAAGACTGCTTTCACCCTGGCCTTCACTGGAATCAGTGATAAACTACCAGGTCTATCTCCTTTTGTTTGAGACAGCAGGTGGGATGTCTAGTCAAAGTCACACCTTTTGCTTGACTTCCCTGTGAATCCATTCATTGCACTAAGGTACTTTTGTTGACTTGAAAGTAGTCTGGAATAAAGCAAGGCCTCCAGTGTCTAGTAGGGCCTCTCGGAAAGGTCCCATGTGTTGTGTGTTGGTTTATTAATTTCAATCCTCACTCCCGACTCAAGAAAAGGTTCTACTCTTCCGGCGGGCTCTGGCCAAACAAAAAATAATTTAAAATGTACTACCTTGTCAAAGAAAGACTTTAAAAAATATTAATTCTTTGAGAATCCCATTGGATATATTTTGAGCATATTTATCCTCCCCTAACTCCTCCCAGATCCTCCTCCCTACCCTTCCCCTTGAAATCATGTGTTGTCTTTGTTCTTGTTTGTTTGTTTTTAGTAAGTCACCAAGTCCATTTTTCGTTATCTGTATATTCCTGGTGTGGGACATTGCCTGGAATGGTTTATGCATCGGTGGGCATACCTTTAAAGAAAACTGTCTCTCTGTCCCTTGCCCCCAATTTATCACCTGAACATAGTTCTTCAGGTAGGGATGGAGACACTTGAATTTTTTCCCCTTTCACCTATGGGGAAAATCTTATTTGATAATTTTCCAGCTGGAAAAAGCCTACTTTGACGTGTTTATCACATGTTATAGTCTGTTACCCAATTCTTGTGTGTGACTTCAAGAGCTGATTAAAATATAATCTCTCAAATAAACTTTCTCCAACTCCTCTACTTCTTTCTGACTGTTGGGTGAACAGGATTATCTAATGACATCACAAGGGAAGGCTTCTGAAGCACACATACATTAACATGAAAAGATCAGTGTTGTGAGTAATTTGTTACTCAAGTGTGGCTAAAAAGCACCTTTTCAGAATTTAAAGTCACACCCAAAGCACAGTATAGTTTGGGGATTATTCCTAAATGCTCACAATCTTGTCACTTCAAAAGAAACGAAATGCACAACCACAAACTCCCATAACTCAAAATTTCCTGCAGATGCTAATGACCTCTTCACAAAGACCACCTCTGATTTGTCTCACAAGTGTCGGCCCACAACACAAGGGGTAGATCTGGCTGCCTTGCTTACATGCTATTCCCTAAAGAAGTAGTATACATACATACCAGTTCTTTTGCCTAGAAACTGTAGCTTTCTGGAGAGAGAAGGCTGCCTGGTATAGCGTAGAAAAACAAATTCAGAGCACCCTTGTAGAACATATTTACACCAAACTTTCAGTCACTGTTTACTGGAAGTTCTTACTAATCTGTGCATCCTATGTTCTGTGCTGTTTCTTACAGCAATTGAAATTTCTTATGGGAGCAAAAGGAAAACAATATATGTTGATTTATTTTGACTCTGGATGTTAGCGGCTAAGTAACTTTGGATAAGGATAAGATATTTTCTCTTCTCTGGACCTCAGCTGTCTTGCTGTTAAAATAATTGTCTACCTCATAAGGATCTTCTAACCACTACTGAGTCAAACCACCTATGTTATTCAGGGAAGCACTTGGCAGCATAAGAATTCATTTAGTGTTGAAAATTCTACCACTGTGACTCTTATGTGAATTTCTGAAAAACTTAATTTTTCCCTGTGTTTGTATAAATCTATGGAATATGGATAGGAATCAAAGAACGTCTTAGTGTAATACATGAGAAATGTTCTTCTGGGGCCTTGACTCAATAGAGATTCATGCATGCAAGATGGATTAAATAAAGTTCTCAAATATGAAATGTAATTATAGTAAAATTATGACAAATCCATGTTTCTCAATATTTTTCAGGTCTGAAAATGAGGTCATCATATACAAGTTGGACATTTGTGTATGAAGTATCAGTGTAAATCTTATATAAGCATGTATTTCAGCCACATTCTATTGTCATATTAAAGCAGGACTATGACACAAAACAAGCCTCTTGGTTATTTAGGAATACTAGCATCAAGTTGGGTTGATACTGTGGTTCTGAGTGACAAAGCATTGTTCTAGCATGCATGATGTCTTGGGCTCAAGAGACCAGCACTGAAAAACCAATAGTACCATCATTATAAGAAACATTAATGTAATAAATAATGAAATCTGCAGCAGCAATCACTTTCCAAACACCGTGCCAAATACATTGCAACAAATACATAATGAAAGTCTCTGCTTATGAAGAAAGGGTCCAGCGAGGAGAAATATGCTCACAAAATGAGATTAATCCAGAAGAACAGGACCAGTTAGTGGCAGATCAGACTTATACATCAGGTCTATGATTTTAAAAGCACCTCTACGAATATTCTGGTCACCATGAAAGGTTGTGTATTAAAGATTATCCTATGACAATAGCTTAATTTGTTAGAACATGATATTGATTGTCACCTCTGAATGTCATGTGATCCACCCCTTTTATTCCCAGTACATTCTCCCCTCATTACTGTCTGCATTGGTTGTTGATTGTCTTTTAAGTCTTCCTAAGATTATATAAATGTTTAGAAAGAAAAAAAAAGCAAGTTTGTAATAACTGGCCCACATCAAATGACTGAGGCACAGAGGTGGAGATGGACATGGAAAGAAAGTTTTATCCCTCAGTTTTATCAAAAGAAAAAAATGTCTGACTTTAAAACAGAAATTAATGACCACACAATTTTCTTCTTGTATTTTATAATAATTTGGTTACCACACAAATAAGTTCATTGTGACATTCCCACACAAGTATACCATTATTTTTATAATCACCCACTCTCCTCTCTCATCCCCCTTTTGCTCATTTTGTTGGTCCTCCTACTCTTCCCAAATAGTCACTATTCTGCTTTCATGACACACAGATTCTATTCATCATTACACAGTTCTAGAAGAGAATGCCTTGCTACAAACCTGTATATTTCAGGACAATTTGGAGAGCACTGTTTTAAGATTGTACACACTGGCAATCATTTGACAAATGGAACAGAAGCCCCATTCCTTTACTTTATCACAGGGGCAAGCCAATTCAGAAAATTTGCAAATTACAGTCTCTTTGAAAATATTCAACATAACTACAGAATTTCCTATTCATCCATAAAGAATGTAATTTATAACATTCATTGTGGGATGTTTTTTCTTCCCTTGTTTTCACTTAATGAATTTTTAAAAGTATAGCTTAGGAAGACTAATTGAGATTTTTATTGTAAAATGTCTCTGCTGTCTCCCTACTAGCCTAAATCATTTCCTCCACCTCGTCTCATTCATCTTTCAATTTTGGTTATAACTTCTCGCAAAGAGACCCACAGGACAGGCTAAAAGGTTTATTATTTAGATACTTAGACTATTTGAACACATGTATCACCATTAAATCCTACTTAGTGTTGGGTGTTTGGAAATAAAGTGTCAATCATTATCTCAAATATTCATTTCAAGTTCAGCTTTTCTTCTCAGATTCAACTTTCCCAACACAATCTGAGTCTGGCACAGCTTCTTCTTCTTCTTCTTCTTCTTCTTCTTCTTCTTCTTCTTCTTCTTCTTCTTCTT
>NW_026592510.1:7106661-7115377 GCF_907164565.1 Psammomys obesus | reverse complement strand
TTCTTCTTCTTCTTCTTCTTCTTCTTCTTCTTCTTCTTCTTCTTCTTTTTAAATTATATATGGTTATATTCTTTCAGGGCTTCTCATTCTATATTTTATAACTATAGAACTTACCTTCCTGCTCTTTAATTTTTTGTTTTTGTTCTGTTAGGAATCAAACTCAAAAAGAAAAATACTCTACCGCTAAGTTACCTCCGAGCCCCTCCTATCACACATGCGCACGCACGTACGCACGCACGCACGCACGCACGCACACAGTTAATTTCCAGAGCATTTAACAATCATTACAAGATATAAAACAGTTTAAACTTTTCTTATATATCAACTGCATTTGTTTAGGTTTGTTTATTTTGATTTTATACGTAGGAGTTTTTTGCTTGCAGGTATGAAAGTTCACTGTTTATATTCATTTGCGTGGTGCCTGCAAAGGTCAGAAGAGGGTACTGGACCCCCCGAATCTGGAGTTCATGATGGCTGTGACCCATCATATTAGTGCAGAGAACTGCCCACTGGCAAGATCAGCATGTACTCCTTAACCCTGAGCCTTCTCTCCACCCATCCCCAGGTAAATGGAAACTCTATCAAGCCTACAGAAATGCTCATATGATAATAGGAGCATAATTATTCAGCATTCATGAACATTTAATGTAATTATAGGAAGCTGTAGAAACTTACAGAAAGAGACAAGGGGATTTCAAAATATTCTATTCTGGAAACTATACATTTTAATAATTAAATACAGTTGAGATTTCTTCTTGAAGTAAAAATGATTATTTGCCTGTGCTATTAAATAAGTGCTTTTGTCTCTTAAATTAACCTTCTAAAATTGTTCTTCTTTGCAATTGTACATATATTCACTGGACTGAAAACTTTCCTATCAGTCCAAAATTATTGAATCTCATGCTGTTCCTATATATGATAATTATCTATATAGCAATGTAATTTATATCTGTGAATGAAAATAAAAAATCCCTTACATCTTCTAGGATTTTAACTGTGTAACCTCTGTTTTTATTTCCTAGGATTACATTTATTATGTCCTATAATAAATAAGACCCACAGAAATTAGTGATATAAGTAGTAGGCCCCTTTGAACTACATTTTAATTTATGAAGCCATTAGTAATTAGTATTCAGATACTAGACATTTGAAAATCATTGCTCCATTCATATAATGATTAGCTTTAGAATGCAATGATACCTAATCTTATCAAAGAGTTGACAAGAAAACAAAGTCCTTTTATTAGGGAATCAATTAGTATGCAAAAGATGTTAATGAAATGATCTTAATCTAATTAAATGCCAGGAATAAAGTGTGAGATCAGAATAGCAAATAAAAAATCAGAACAAATACTGAACTAAGATGATATAGCATTTAATCAAATTAAGTCTGGTTGTCTTATCAATGAAAATTGCCGTAGAATCATTAAACATTCCAAGTGAACACCAACACATGGCTCCAACTTCATACTTAAGTATGAAGAACCCTAATATCTTTTAGTGAGTGAAATTTAATTAAGAATTCAATAACTTCTATGTAAATTAAAATGGCAGGTGATGAGTGTTATTCTCTTTCCTCCAAAGAAACCATACAAATCAGCGTACGTTAGAAATACATTTTAAAGGCCCCTAATAAGTTACTAACTAGTAGCTAAATAGTCATTAAAATGAGCATAATTATATGCCTCAGGTGGAAAGAATATATAGATATGTGTATTCTAATTTGAATTCTGTATCATGGCAAAAAGCCATTGTACATAGGCTAGCAACAGCAAAAACTCATACTACATTATAGCAGGGCAACGAATAAATGTCATTTTTCATTTTAGGTATTTTAGGAATTCATATTTATTTTCGACAAATCTGCTGCATTTTTTTTAATTTAAAAATAAAATTATGTCTATGTCACATTAAAACAATGTGCATACACATTTCCTGGCAAGAATCAGGTTATAAACTTAGTGCTAAATCACGTAGGCCTCCCAATAACACAGAATATTGCTGTTTCTCCTGGTTATCCTCTAGAGCTTGATGGTAAGACACTGCTGACAGAGAAGCCATACTTATGAATCCTAAAACATGGAGAAATCATCTGGTGAATATTGACCTGGAAGCCCCATCCCTAGCAATCAACATTCATAGTGCCAGATTTATAACTACCAAGAGGGTAAAGTAATCAACCCACCTTTTCTCTCTAAGTTACAGTAACAGTCAGCATGGCAAGATATGCCAGTTGGTACTATAGTGATGTAACAGTGGTAGAATTAGGGTGACCAACCACATTAGATTTAATTTAATACCTGGGACACAAGACAGAACTCATGCCTGGTTCTTTTAACTGGGCCAAGGATATGTGGCTGGGTTGGTCACAGGCCCTGCAGGAGAAACAACTATTATTCTTCCGCTAAATGTTCATAGCAATAAACTAAATACTTCGCCTTAGCGTGAGATACTAGTGCAGTTCTCAAGCATATCAAAGAAGCTTCTTTCGCAGTACTTGAGAATTAATGTGGAGGCCCATAGTCAGTCAATGGGAAGAGAATAAACAGACTGTGGAGTGCTCAGTCTTAAAGGGGACAGCTACGTCATCTCTCCTATACACAAGGCTCAGGAATCATCATGAAAGATGGGGCAGAAAGACCGTAAGAGCCAGAGGTAGTGGGGGCTTCTGGGAAACTGCTTTCGGGACTTGGTGGGGTTGTTGCACACCCGAACTCACAGCATCTGTTACTGCGTGCCCAAGACCTGCACAAGATCCTAGCAATAAAAGTTCCAGAAAGGGGAGAGTAAGGACTCACGGGGTCCTACCCCTTGCTTAGGAGCTCTTGGTTATGGGTGGCTGCTAGGGAAAGGAGTAAGGTTTCTTTGGGGGTGTGGCCCTGACAGATTGACTGTGCTCCGGGCGATGGCCCTCCAGCATGAACAAGTGGACAGCACCAAGTGGATTCAGAGGTTTAAAGGGAATATAAGGAGTTTGGGGTGTGTCTGATGAGTGGTAGTGGTTAGGTATGGAGGGAGTGAGAGTGGGAGAGGTAAGTGCATTTGATCAATATACAGCATGCCTGATTAAAATTCTCCAAAAATAAATTAAAAATCTAAGTGCAGAGGTAGGAGAGACAGCTCAGCAGTTGAAAGCACTGCTGCTTCCAGAGGACTTGGCATCAATTCAAAGCACCCACAGGGTAGCTCACAACCTTCTGCAACTCCAATTTCAGGGAATCTAACGCCCTCTTCTGGCCTCCATGGGTACTGCACACATGTGCTTCATAGACACACATGCACATAAGAAAAACAAACAAAAGATTAAAACAATATATTAATGCAAAGTCATAGCTTACTATGGCTAACACCTAATTGAGTAGAACAACTTTGCTGATATCTACAGAGAGGAAGAAGCCATTAGACCCCTACCATTTCTATTGTTTTCACGAAGGACACAGGGGAGCAACGTTAAATCAAATGGGTTTGATTCCACAAAGTAGAGGACTTTCCTTACTACAGAGAGAAACTTGGTTTTCAAGTATCATGAACTCAGAAGCCTGTAGGGACTTTGAAAGGATGGAAAACCAGGATGAAGACAGAACCTGTTTCCACTCAGCAGCAAACTGTGGCTATGGAAAAGCTGGACTGTTGATGCATGGGATTAATTAAGAGAAGGCAGATGTATTCCTGTAAAAATGTCCTCTGGTGAATAGATGCTTGTTCACATCTATCCAGGAAAAGCCCCACTGCATGGGACAGCTGGCTCGATGACAAATACATATTCAGTTTATTCAGTTAGTGTTTTAAAGTATGTCTGTTAAGTGGTTTTTTTTAGGTATTGCTACCTAATTTTAGGATGTAATAATGAAGGATTGGGCCAGTGATTCGTGGCTTCAATTCCTCTTGCCATTTATATTTTGGTTGATATTCATTTGGAAGCTGAGACTTCCAAGTAAAATAAATTATCAAATTACATAATCTATTTAAAGGGGGTAATTACGGTGGGAAAATATCTTTAAAGGAGGAAAATGGGACCAGAAACAAAAAGATTTGGTGTATGAGAACAAAAATTAAGTGTGATATGAGTTGGTCTCACTGAGAGGGTAAGATCTGAGGCAAGAGATAAAGGGTCAGAGTAACTCATCCAAACAAAGGTAAAAAAGTGAGTGTTCTGGACAAGGGAAATAGTTGAACAAAACCCAAAGTGTTCTGTATGTTCAAGAAAAAACTGGCTACTATGTTCCAAGGAGGTGAGCAGAAGGCTGGTGGGATGAAGACCCGGACGACTGTGAGCCAATGTGCTAGTGGAAAGAATTGCTCCAAATCGACAGCCTTAGATACTGATATTGGAGATAGGGTTTGGGGATTCATGTTGGCTTCTATGAGGTCTTCTGACTGGAAGCATCCTGCCATTACTGGTGTGCTCATAAGGAAGCACATGATGAACTTATGTGTTCCCCTTCTGTCTGCTGGGAGGCCAAACCCAAGAAGTCAGCTGTCTACACTCCAGAAAGACAGCCTTTTCACAATGAGTTATGCTGGCACACCAGTCTAGCCTTACAGAACTGTGGGACAATACATGTTTGTGGTTTAAAGCCAACGAGTCTATGTTATTTTGTGAAGGCAATCCAGGCAAACAATTGAGAATTACTGTTTGGCTGCTTCAATATCTAAGCAGAGGTGGTATAAATAGAATAATATTGGGTTTGTACCAACGAGAGCTATCTGCATATGAGAGAGAAAACACCAAATGATATAATTATGTATTAATGTGCAACGATTAAATAAAAATAGCAAAGAAAAAATTAACACTACAGATGATGTCAAAATTATATTAATAGTTTTATCAACAAGCAGAAAATAAACATTACCAGTAATGGTAAGATTGTACAAGTTCAGTATAAATTGTATAAATTCAGTTTTATGACAAGATTTGCAGCTGGGATTCAAAACAGGAAGCCAGGTCTATACAAATCTAAGGCCAAGTCACTCTACAATTTACATGTAAAGAATTACATAGAGAGTGCCCATGTAAAACTCATATTTACCATGGAAACAGGAGTTATTATATTCATCAATTGACTAAACATTCTTGGCTTTGAGTATTGATTTTGAAATATTTAATTGCACATAAAATATTGAAGGTTAAACATATTAAAACGACAAGAATATTTCTACCAATTCAGGACAATCATTTCATGAATCCATTCTGTATTAAAGTCCCTTAGGCAGATATTTTCATCATTTCTGTGATATGGAACGATAGCTGGGATACAAAGTGAATAAACTATAATTAATATAAAAAAGAAAAATTTAATTTTTAAAAAATGATATTTTGAACATACATCTCAGGGTTTAGTAGGTAATGCTTCTTCAGTTTGACTAGGCAATAGCAGTAAGATGACTTCAGCAGACACAAGGCGTCCTATTTGGTTTATATTGGCAGCTTAGGGAATGTCCATAAGACCCTTGATTATATGCACAATTTTCAGTTTATAGCATTTTTTTTCTTGGATGGGGTCTATAAATTTTAGAGTTTAAAAACTATAAAAGTTAAGTTCTAATAGATTAAAAAAAAATCTTCCCAAGTATTGGATAATGGCTGGGTTTCCTAAGACACAGAGAAAAGGCCCCATTTTTATTTTGCTCCAGCCCAAGGTAAAATCTACGCTAACAAATGGAATTAATAAACAAAGATAATTATCTGTAGAATTCAAAACCTGAAGAATTACTTAGCAGGAGTAAGGAAGGCACTGATGTGTTTTACTTTGAATCAGGTAATTACAGAGTCTTCTCTGATTGGAGGTAGTTTTAAAGAAAAAACAGAATTCCCTTTCCCTGTACAGCAAAGTTAGGCTACATTTCACTTTCAAGGTTTGCTTTCACCATGCTTTTTCATTCCTGTCATTTATTTATTCTAAAACATAATATGTTCCCACACGCAATATTAATGCTCCCTGAACTGCAAGAGCTAGGGTGAATTTATTTCACTCTTAAATTGCTTGCTTTGGCTAATAGAAAAAATAAAAGCAATTAAGGAAAACAGTTAAGTACACTGATATTCCAAAGAAACATTTTGGAAATATATTTACTTCCATCGGTACATCTCCAAGGTTTATTTGAACATTAACTTCTTCGAATCAAGTCATTATAATGACAGTAAAGTAGTGTTCGCTGTCATTTCCTCGCAATAAGATTTAAATGCATGCCAATAAATTCCCAATAATGGTACAGATCCAAGACCAGCTTGAAAATTCACCCTAAATCTAATCTAAAACCAAATGACAGTTTAGTGAGAAACTGACACTATCTCTCACCCAACTTGACAAAAGAGAAAGTGAGTCTATATGCTTTTCGCTCTCCCATGGCTAGTAGTTTGTATTCAAAACAAAAACTCCCAAGACAAGTCATTTCATAATTCACAAGTAAAGAATAATGCAGGTAACTCCATGAGAAAAACCATACTTGCCATGGAAGCTGAATTTTTAAGTTGTTTTGTTCAGTAATTGGCTCAGCATTCTGCTTCATTTTGAGTTAGTCTTTCTGACAACTTTTTTTTTAAATTTTTTATTTAACTTTTATTAATTACACTTTATTCATTTTGTATCCCCCCCCATAAGCCCCTCCCTTCTCCACTCCCGGTCCCACCCACTCCTTTTCTGCATGCATGCCCCTCCCCAAGTCCACTGATAGGGGAGGTCCTCCTCTCCTTCTTTCTGATCTTAGTCTATCAGTTCTCATCAGAAGTGGCTGCATTGCCAGGGTTCTAGGTTATCTCCATGAATAGTCCTTGGTTAGAGTATGAGTCTCTGAGAAGTTCCCTGTGTTCAAATTTTCTTGTTCTGTTGCTCTTCTTGTGGAGTTCCTGTCCTCTCCAGCTCTTACTATTTCCCACTTCTTACATAAAATTCCATTCACTCTGCCCGACAGTTGGCCATCAGGCTCAGCATCTGGTTTGACAGTCTGCATGGCAGAGGCTTTCAGAGGCCCTCTGTAGCAGGTTCCTAGGTTGTTTCCTGTTTTCTTTTTCTTCTGATGTCCATCCTCTTTGCCTTTCAGGATGGGGATTGAACATTTTAGTTAGGGTCCTCTCTTTTGCTTAGTTTGTTTAGATGTACAGATTTTAGTGGGTTTATTCTATGTTGTATGTTTATATGAGTGAGTATAAGCGTGTGTGTCTTTTTGCTTCTGGGACAACTTACTCAGGATGATCCTTTCCAGGTCCCACCATTTACCTGCAAATTTCATGATTTCCTTATTTTTCATTGCTGAGTAATACTCCATTGTATAGATGTACCACAGTTTCTGCATCCATTCTTCAGTTGAGGGGTATCTGGGCTGTTTCCAGCTTCTGGCTATTACAAATAAAGCTGCTACAAACATGGCTGAGCAAATGTCCTTTTTGTGTACTTGAGCCTCTTTTGGATATATACCTAGGAGTGGTATGGCTGGATCTTGAGGAAGCGCTATTCCTAGTTGTCTGAGAAAGCGCCAGATTGATTTCCAGAGTGGTTGTACCAGTTTACATTCCCACCAGCAGTGGCGGAGGGTTCCCCTTTCTTCACAACCTCTCCAGCATGTGTTGTCACTTGAGTTTTTCATCTTGGCCATTCTGATGGGTGTAAGGTGATATCTCAGGGTTGTTTTGATTTGCATTTCCCTAATGGCTAATGAGGTTGAGCATTTCTTTAAGTGCTTCTCTGCCATTCGATATTCCTCTGTCGAGAATTCTCTGTTTAGCTCTGTTCCCCATTTTTTAAGTGGATTACTTGGTTTGCTGCTTGTCAGCTTCTTTAGTTCTTTATATATACTGGATATGAGTCCTCTGTCAGATAAAGGGTTGGTGAAGATTCTTTCCCAATCTGTAGGCAGTCGCTTTGTTTTGATGACGGTGTCCTTTGCTTTACAGAAGCTTTTCAGTTTCATGAGGTCCCAACACGTTTTAAGCAACTTTGGTCAGCACATTATTTGGGAGCTATGAGGTGGCTCAGCTGGGTGAAATGCTTGCCACACAAGCATGAGGGCCCGAGTTCAGATCCCCAGACTTTACAGAAAAGTCAGGCACGGCAGCACATGCCTGTAACCAGGGGCTGGGGAGGTGTGGAGGAGACCTAGAATTCTGATCAAGGAGCTGGCCTGCCAGCCAGTCTGCCAAAACCCTCAACTTCAGCTTCACAGAGATACACCGTGCCAAGAAAAGATGGTGGAGGAGTGAATGAGAAAAAGAAATCCTGATGTTAGCCTCTGCCCTCCACTTGCACTTGCCAACACAACCACACACAGTTAAAAAGTAAAACAATGGCAACCCCAAACATTATTTTGAAGATGGATAAATGTAATTTGGTGATAGAACACTTCCCTAAAAGTTATCTTGCTAAATATTAATACTTAAAACATTACATTAGCACAAAGATAATTTTTCAGACTTGGCTACTACTCACTGTATATGATTTCATATGAGGACACGGGCTTTTTCTAAACTCTGTATTTCAAATGGAAGAATACAACGTGGATCAAGGGTCAATGAATACACCTTACCTAAGTAAGTTTTCAGGGCCCCCAAGCCTCCATCTCTGAAGGCCCCCAAAACACAGTCGTATGTAGAAGACAATTTTGGTGTTAGAGAAGAGCATCAGATTTTCTGTTGGAACCAGGGTTTTCCAGAGCATATCCTGAGGACTATCACACCACACACACACACACACACACACACACACACACACACACACACACAC
>NW_026592510.1:7081881-7106651 GCF_907164565.1 Psammomys obesus | reverse complement strand
CACACACACACACACACACACACACACACACACACACACACACACACACACAAAATATTCTTAGGGCTGGGCAATATGACTCAGTAGATAAAATGCTTGTCATGCAAGTCTGATGATCTGAGTTCAACCCCAGAGCCTGTGTTAAGATGGAAGGAGCGAAGCCACGCCGCAAATTGTCCCCTGACTGCTTCCCTTGTGCTGTGGCATGTGAAAAGCCTCCATGTTAATGGCAACAACAATAATAATAACTATAAACAATAATAATAACATAATTTAGACCCGGTGTCTGTTCCTCTCCCCCAAGTAATTTCTTTTATGATGTTTTAAGATTATCTTGCATCTTTCTTCACTGGGTGGAGAATCATTCATTCCTCCAAAAAGCTTTATTTCCTTTTACTCAATAATGATATTTTTGAAATCAATATCTGGGCATTTGTAGTAATGTACTATTACTGCTCCGCAATTATATATATATATATAATATGTTATATATAATATTTGTGTGAGTGTACATACATGTGTCACCTATACATACATCTTAACCCACATTTATAAATGTACTCATTTATTCTCTATCCATTCACCCAACCACCCATCCATCCATCTATTCATTTCTCTGCTTCTAATACAGATTTCCTTCCCATAATAGAAATAACGACTCTTATTATTCAAGTCATATTTTATAAGACATTTCAGTCATCGTAAATATATTGTCACATTTAGGAATGGTGTGAAATGGACATCTGGAAACATCTCAATTGGATGCATCTTAAAAATAGTTTTTAAGCCAGGTGGCAGTGACACACTCTTTCAATCCCTGTCTCAGAAACACGTACACACATGTACACATAAACACAGAGGGGGGTTTAAATCAGTATGTTCTGATAAAACAGGATCAGATGAATGGGAAGGAGGTTCCCGCCATCAGTGGACTTGGATAGGGGCATGGTGGAGATGAGGGAGGGAAGGAGGGACTAGGAGGGAATGAGGGATTGGGACACGGCTGGGATACAGAGTTAATAAAATGTAACTGATAAGAAAAAAATAAATAAATAAATCAATATGTTGCTGAAAATTGTTAACAAAATATAACTCAATAAAATGAAATTGGAAAACAATGAAATAATTATGGCATTGTGTTGTTTTATTACTCTACTTCTACTGCTATTAGCTGCTATCTTTTTTTTAAGGTTCTCTGTCACTCTAGATAGCCTACAGGTACTAGATGCTGATCTTATCAGCACATAGGGGAAAAGGCAAATTAATAACATAACACATGCCCACTCTCTCTCTCACACACACATACCTCTCACACAAATATACAAGCCTAGATTTCCTATTTTCATTCAGTGAAAGAGAACATACTCCATCTTCAGCACTTAGCACTTTATGTCATTCTAAAGAAATCAGAGCTCTTGAAGAAAAACACAGGCAAGAGTATTCAAGAAAAAGCCGGTACAATTACATGCTGTAAGAAAATTGTCAAGTAGTAATTTGAGTCATGCCACACAACCTTTGGAGCTAGGCTGATTGGAGGAGCCATATCTGCTTCATGGTGTGAATGAATGGATAAGTCATAGCTGCGCCGAATTGAAAGTCAAAGCAATGATCATGCCCTGAGTAAAGTAATAATCTGTAAGCTAATGGCGATAATTAATCAGAAGGCGGAAACTCTATAATGAGGGTTTCCTTCAGTCTCGGAGAAGACAGGATCAATGACTGCTAACTCAAGAAGCAGATGTAGCTAGTTTGGCTGAGGAATCACAGAATCTTCCTGCAGAAATTTTATTAGTTTCAAGTAAAAGAATGTTCCATGTGGTTCAGTGGAGACATGAGCAACTTTGGAACTAAGTAAATCTAAATTAACGTCACCAAGAGGGGAAGTTTTGTGTGTGTGTGTGTGTGTGTGTGTGTGTGTGTGTGTGTGTGTGTGAGATATGCACAGGGACACAGCAGTACTTATATAATATTCTGTATGTGGTTCCTAAAGTAAAAGTATCTATCCATGACAGAATATCAGACTGACCCAAATTGAGATTTTATATCTATGTCAAATTTCTTGATTTTGGTAATTATTCACACATTGCATAAGCAAATATCCTTATTCTTAATAAATACACTTTGGGGGTTTTAGGAGTAAGAGGATATAACTACGATCAAATTATAGTCACAGGGTAGAGAAAAAATTATATTAATGAATAAAGTGTAAACACATTTAAACCAGTCCGTTAAAGGGGACGAAGATGATCATGAACCAACCGTGGCAGAATGTGTAAATTGGAAGGCGATACAGAAGTGCTCTCATGGATTAACTGTGCTACTTACACGCTCATCTGAAACATTCTTAAATGGAACTTCGAAAGAGACAAGGTAAAAATCCCGGAAGATAAGTGAACCTTTTCCAGTTGAAGTCAAATAGAATCAGATCTTATTTCTTTATTAAAAAATATTTAAAACACAATAGATGTAACAAACTTGGAACTGTTCATGTTTCACCCCCTTTGGCCCGAAAGCGTCTTAGATAAAGAGATTTTAGTTTTACTGCATTTAGTAAATGGAATTCATTTCCTCAGGTATTATAGCAAAAGCTGCTGCTCCTATTTATTGATTTGTGCACATGTGTTTAAGTTCACATGTGTGCCCACAAGTGTAGGGGCCGTAAACCAACACTGAGTGTTACTTCTCCGGTATTATTTAAGTCGTTACCTGAAATGGTGTTCTCAGGAGCCTGGAACTTGTCAACTAGCCTAAACTGGCTGGACAGTGAGCCCTGGAGCTTTACCTGTCTCTCTCTACCTGATGCCAGGATGACAGGTGTGAGGTGCCACTCCTAGCCTCTCACGTGAGTCCTGGTGACAGAGCTCGGGTCCCAGGCTTGTGCACTTTACCAAGTGAGCTGTCTCGGCTTCATCTTGCTCATCAGCTGGTGTTCTAAACCAACCATTTCCTTAGAGAATCTCTTCAGACAGAATCCTCTCTGCATTCCTTCAACAGTATTCGCTACAGTCCATCAGGGCAAATGAGAGTTCACTATTGAGCTCTTGTATGAACTTAGATTCAAAAAATAAGATAGGAATTTAAAATGCAGCCCAGGCAGAAGAGAATAAGCAACAGAAGGCATTTGTTTCAGTGCCTGCTTGTCTTTCATCTCTGTAGACGTGTTTGCTTCTCTATGCCTGCAGTGATATTTACTAATGTCACTAGACTAGAACATATTCTCCACACTCAGGTTTAACACAAAGTAAATCCCCATCTAATTTCCTGGGCAATTTCACATCCATCCCAGAGCTCTTTGGGCAAAACATTCTGACAAGATGTGAGCAGCCATTGAAAACACAGGTTTTGTTTTACTCTTTCCTCTCATAAATCTTACCCCTGAACTTGTCAGACAGCCGCTTTGTGAAAGAACTCAAAGTGGCAATTCCATATAATTAATTTCTTGACTAATTAGCTTTAAGTTAAATTAGTTAAACACGAAATTGTTACAGAAAACATCCTCTGGCATTGTTTAAACTGAGAAATAGTTTTATAAAATAGTTTTATAAGGTGAGTCTGTTTGATGTTTTCTAGGTGATATGATTTCTTGGATTTCACTTGTTCCAAACAATAACTACTTAGTATCAATTAATGTTAGACTCAGTACAAAATTCTAACAGGAATAAATACAAAAATTAATTTTAGTTATCTTCATAAAAGTTTAATCTAAAATGTAAACATTAATCTAAAGCTAAGAAAGTTAAGGTGTGTTTGGCTACAGTGTATTATAGAAATTTCAATATATACAGAGATAGAGAAAAAAACAGAACAAATGATAGTATAACTGTAATTAAGTTTCAATAATGATAAATTTCTGGACTATCTCTTTATATACATCTCTACATGTTGACCACTCAACTATATGACTCAAAATCATGTCCAGGTTACATGTATTTTGTTGCAAATATTTGACATACACTCTATCTCTATTAGATCTATGTTTTCCTTGTCCTAACAACAATAACACTGTCATTCTAGAAAAACTCATCCTTTCATTTCATTAAGTATCATATCTTAGAGTAAAGTTTTAAAAAAGAATAACTGAAATTTATGCTATAAAATATGTTCTCCTTATTTGTTATAGCTTATGCTATATACCACCAGTGTGAAATTCTACATAAAATTAAGTGCTTGTCCCTGGGATTGACGGAAAGAGTGCGTGTAAAAGTCCTCAGATCTAGGGAAGAATGTAGCTTTCTTTTCTTCTCTTTTTTTAGGTTGGAAGATAGGAATCAACAAATTGCAAATAGAGAAACTGTGAATGATGCAGTCAAAGGCAGTGCTGTGCGAGGGCTGTTATGGCAGCTGACACATTGGCACATCAGCCCCATCTTCCCATTCGTTGCCCCGGCAGAAGTATATGCCCCCCGGAAACTGATGCTCATCAAAACTGTCTCTTCGCTCCAGAGACCATTCTTAAACATTGGGACTACCTTACAAATGTTTTGCACTGAAAACACAGTAATTCATTACTTATTTTAAGAATACTAATATTTATGATGTACTTTAAAATGGGACATTGCTTAAATCCTTTATGGATAAAAATCACTTTGGTCAGATAGCTATAAAAAATAATACCGGAAAATAATACAAGTAAAAATAAACAGAACTTTACAAATGAATATCAGACACTATGAAATGGCAAAGAGGCAAAGTGAGTATTGTATTTAAGTATTCAGACAGTGAAAAAGGCACAGTGCAAGTCTCCAAAAGGGTTAATACTGCCTTTTTTTTTACTTTAAAAATATCTATCTATCTATCTATCTATCTATCTATCTATCTATCTATCTATCTGCCTATCTAATGTGTATGAGTATTTTGTATGTATGTCTGTGTTCAACATGCCTGCCTGGCCCACAGAGCCCAGAGAAAGTGTTGTACTATAGAATTAGACTTATAGATGCTGTGAGCCAGCATGAGGCTACTGGGAATCAAACCAGACCCAAGTCCTCTGGAAAGCAACATTTTTCTTACCTGCTGGGTCTTCTCTCCAGCCCTGAAGTTAATATTTCTTGAGTCTGTCCTTTAGAATAGCCAAGAATGTATTATAATTATATAAAACATCTTGAAGTTCAAAATAATGAACTTTTTGTTTATTTAGGGGATGCCAGGATGAAGCCAAATAGAAAAGGTGTGACATCATCTGGCAGCCCTACATACAGGAGCATATGTTTTCCTAACATTCATTCATTTTATGCTGTAAGCCAAGATGTTAATGGAGGCTGGCCTATAGTATATCAAATGATATAAATCATCCTTCTACCTTAAGGATTGTGCCTTTGTAATAATCTGAAAGGTGAACTTCAAGCAACAGTGTAGTCTTCAAATTTCCAGGCACAGTCACAGAGTATGATCACATGATTAGGTTCCATGTTTCTGTCCTACTTAGCAATTAAACCAAATCATTGATGATTCCCATGCATTAAAACTGGCCATTGGCCAGCAAGATGGCTCAGTGGTTAAAGGCACTTGTTGCCAAACCTAATGACTCAAGTTAAATTCTCAGAATCCACAAGATAGAAGAAGAGAATCTACTCAAGCATGTTATCATCTATTCCATATATATGTTGTGGTGTGCAAGTCACACCACACACACATACACACACAATAACACAAATATACACACATACATATACATATACACAAACATACATACATACATACACACACACACACACACACACACACAGGGATTATTACCATTTACTAGAAAAGCCATAGAAAGATAACCATTCCAGGACTTGAAAGGGGTAACGATGTCAGAGATACTGTGCGTGTGTGTGTGTGTGTGTGTGTGTGTGTGTGTGTATTCATTCTTCTCTTCTAAAATACATTACAACCACAGCCTCTCTTCCAATGCCCTTCCCAACACACCTCCACTCCCCTTCTTCCCCAGAGCCACTGTTCCTCCATTTTTCTTCAGAAAAGAGCAGGCCTCCCAGTGATATCAACCAAACATGGCATAAGAAGATTCAGGAAGACTAGGGACATGCTCTCATATTAAGGCTGGATGAAGAAACCCAGTAGAAGGAGAACAGTCCCAAGAGCAGGTGAAAGAATCAGAGACAACCGCTCCCCCCCACTTACAATTTCCACAAGAACACCAAGCTAAAAAAAAAAAAAAAAAAACAGCATGTACACTGAGGGCCTGATGCAAACCCAGGCTCCATGGTTATGGTTTCAGTGTCTTTGAGCCCCCTGTGAGCCATGCTTAGTTGATTCTGTGAGCCTCCAAAATGGTCAACAAGCAATTGTACAAGCCTCTGGTGGACATATCAACTTGACTGCAAAGATTCTTTTTGTGATAGTTTGAACGAGAAATGTCCCCCAAGGACACTTCTGGTATTCAAACATTTGGCTGCCCGAAGATGGTGGTGTTTAGGAAGTTTTAGGTGATACGGTATTGCTAGCAGGAAGTACATCACTGGGTGCAGGCTTTGAGATTACATAGTTTTGTCCACTCTGGGACCTGAAGGTGAGGTGAGGCCTAGAGCCAAGCTTCTGCTTATCTGGGCCTAGAAAGATAGTGGTTTGATATACTGAGATGTAAATCACATGAAAATAAACCTAAATGGTGTGAAGTACATGATAGGGAAACAACCTGAATTGCAGTGGAAAATAGGATTGAAGAGAGAAGGGAATGAATGAGAAATACTATAGAATCATCAATAAAATTTGAGGATCAAAGGTGGAGGAGGCAGAGCTATATGGGACAGAAGAGATGTAGAAACTGTCCTTAAAAGTGAGGCCTAGGTTAGGAGGGATATAAAGGCATTCTTAACGGAGAGACTCATAGAGGACAATGTGTTTGAGAAAGAAAGACAATTTGCCCTGACTGCTGCTGCCCACTGAAATTCTCTCATTAGTATATTCCACTCCTAGGAGTGATGTGGGCAGCCATGGCCCACTCTGAATCTTGGGAGGAATAATAAAAATGAAAAATGCCAGCCACCCCATCACCTGCTCACAAATGGTTGACCCCTTTCCACACCTAATCTTTCTTTAAACAAAATAATTTGCCTGAGCAGCATTAGATACGTAGTATATGTGCCATTTCGTTTGTGTGTTTGTTTAAAAGTTTAAAGGAAAAAAAAAATTCTATTTCTCCAGGATGGAAAAGTTGTATTTCTAAGGAAAGTAAGTACATTTAGGGGTGGTAGAAAAAAAATGCCCCCAGAACTTGTATTCTTACGTCATGTTTATGGAAAAATGTCTTTTCAAACCAATATGTTTTCCCATATGGAGACTAAGAGTCAGCTGATGCTGAGGATCTTAGCACAGACACACAAGAATGTTCTAGAATATGGCAAAGTACCCACAGTATCCCACAGGACAAGCTTTTAACGCCACTTTTCTTGAAAGAAAAGGGTGAGGTGTAAAACTTTCATTTCTTTAATACTTATTTAATTTGTGACGGAAAACCAGGGCTGGAGCATAGTTGAGACTCTACATATTTTTATACTTAACAGGGCCAATTAGGTGAGAGAAGGAACAAAGACGATCCAAATTACAAAGGATATCAAGTTAGCCGTATTCGCAGATGATATCATTTTTGTAAACAAATCAAAATTCCATCAAGTGGCTGTTGTAGCTCATAAATATGGAAAAATTTATGCCATAAATTTCCTATATAAAAAACAGTAGCATGTTTATGCACCAATAATGAACTGGCTGAAAAAGAAATCAAGAAATCAATTATATTATAATAGCTACATAAATTTATAGGAATAGATTCAACCAAAAAAAATTTAAAGCTCTCTATGATGAAAACGATTTTTAGATGATGAAAAGCATTCATCCCAGAATGAGGTAAGAAAGTGTTTGTATCTAATCCCAGTACTGTGAAGGTAAGGTTAGGAAATGCCGTAAATGTTAGCCAGCCTCTATTGTGTATTGGAATACACAATAAAGAAGAAAACAAGGAAAAAATAAATGATCTGTATACATAAATGTGGTGCACACACACGCACACACACACGATTTCTTGAAATTTTCTTGTCTTTATTTCTTAGTCAAATCTGCAATATTTTCTTTTAATTAGCAAAGTAATTGTATAAATGGTTTCCAAACAATAACTACTTAGTGTCAACCACTGAAGCACTCTGTTAGGCTTGAGAGATGGCTTAGCAGCTAAAACTATTTGTTCTTGAGGAGAACTCAAATTCTGTTTTCAGCACCACATTATGGCTCACAACCGTCCACAATTTTAGTTGATGTTTGAAGAGGTAAAAGAGCTTATTACCCTGATTTGGTCACTCTCTTTATTTATGTCATATATATATATGATATATATCATATATATATATCATATATATGATATATATCATATATATCTATATATAGATATATATACATATATATCATATATATATGATAGTATGTAATATACAATAACATATATAATATATGATATTACATATGTATTATATATTATATAGGTGTAATTTACCTCACAAAAATATCTAAAGTTGTTACTTCACAAAATTAAACACGTCAATTAAATTTCTTGATTAGAAATGTAGCTTCATAATGAGAGAATAGAGCTTTGCAAGTCTCCTGTGCATAGAATACTATTAGTTGTGGTGGGTAATGGGCCAAAGAGGAGTTAGTTCCCTTAGATGCTTGATTACTTCAAGAATACTATTAGATTGTAAGTGAATTTTAATAGTTTAACAATGAGGCTTGATTCACATAAACTATACATCTTTGAAAAGTACAAGTGAAAACCACTGATATTTGTAAACACTCCAATTAATACATAATCACTATAAAGAATCTGTACATCGCCCCAAGGCTTCCCAGTTTTTCTTTATAAGATCTAGTTTATGTCACTGCCTATCTCCAGGTAGTCAATGGTGGGCTTTATTTCTCTCCAGATTAATTAATTGGTATCTCTTAGACTTACAGATAAATTGAATTATACAATAGATACTCTCTCTTACTTGGCCTCTTTCATTCATTACAATTATTTTAATAGTCATCTAGGTTGATGAGTACATCAATACTTCATTTGTTTGGCTGCTGAGTAGTATTTCATTGTATGATTATACCACACTTGTCTATCCATTCATTTACTGATGAACATTTAGGTTATTTCAAATATGAGGTTATTTGCTACCAAGAACAAAATTTGCTGGTGTGCGAATGTTTGCACAGACATGAGCTTTCGCTGAAATATCTAGAACTAGAAATGAGTGGTTTGGATGGCAGGTGATATACTTAATAATCCCATTTTAAATTTGGAGGAAACCACAGTTGTTACACAAGTTTACACTTCTGTCAACAATGCATAAAAGTTCTAATGGCACTATACAACCCAAATACAGGATTTGGTCAACTGCTTTAATTTTAGACATTTTAATATTTGTATGATAGTATTTCATGAAGTTTAATTTTTATTTCTGTATCAGTCATTCTTAATATTTACATGATAATTTACCACCATGTTTTTAAAGTATGGGAGCATATCATTTGTTCATTTACAAACACCAGACTGTTGGCTTTCTTATTGTTCCTATATAAGACTTTGGAAAATTGGAAACAAATTCCTTTCTCAGATATTCGATTGCAAATATTTTCTTCCAGTTTAAGAGCTGTCTTCTTTTCATAACTGATAGTGGCTTTCTCACAATGATTTTGTTTTCAGGGCTGGAGTTAGAATGCAGGGATGTGGTCATGCCAGGCTTTATCACAAAGCTACTTGTCTACCTTCTAGAAATTCTTAGTTAATGATATCTAATTAATCATATTTCTTTACATAAATAGTCATGGTGTAATGTGACTATTAAAAAAATCTTTATCCATTCCTTAACTGAGGGGCATCTGGATTGTTTCCAGGTTCTGGCTACTACAAGTAAAGCTGCTACAAACATGGTTGAGCAAATGTCCTTTTTGTGTACTTGAGCCTCTTTTGGCTATATGCCTAGGAGTGGTACGGCTGGATCCTGAGGAAGCACTATTCCTAGTTGTCTGAGAAAGCGCCAGATTGATTTCCAGAGTGGTTGTACAAGTTTACATTCCCACCAGCAGTGGAGGAGGGTTCACCTTCCTCCACATCCTCTCCAGCATGTGTTGTCACTTGAGTTATTCATCTTAGCCATTCTAATGGGTGTAAGGTGAAATCTCAAGGTCGTTTTGATTTGCATTTCCCTGATGACTAAGGACGTTGAACATTTCTTTAAGTGTTTTTTGGTCATTTGATAGTCCTCTATTGAGAATTCTCTGTTTAGCTCTGTACCCCATTTTTTAATTGGATTACTTGATTTGTTGCTGTTTAACTTCTTGAGTTCTTTATTTATACTAGATATTAGCCGTCTGTCAGATATAGGGTTGGGAAGATCCTTTCCCAATTGGTAGGCAGTCGTTTTGTTTTGATGACAGTGTCCTTTGCATTTCAGTTTCATGAGGTCGCATTTGTTGATTGTTGCTCTTAGAGCCTGTGCTGTTGGTGTTCTGTTCATTGTGGTACATCTACACAATGGAATATTACTCCGCGATAAAAAACAAGGAAATCGTGAAATTTGCAGGTAAATGGTGGGAACTGGAAAAGATCACCCTGAGTGAGGTATCCCAGAAACAGAAAGACACACAAGGTATATACTCACTCATAAGTAGATATTAGACATATAATATAGGATAAACACACCAAAATCTGTACACCTGAGGAAGCTACTCCGGAAGGAGGACTCTGGCTAAGATGCTCAGTCCCCATTCAGAAAGGTAAAGAGGATGGACATCAGAGGAGGGATAAAACAGGGAACAGGACAGGAGCCTACTACAGAGGGCCTCTGAAAGGCTCTACCCTGCAGGGTATGGAGGCAGATGCTGAGACTCATAGCCAAACTTTGGGCAGAGTGCAGGAAATCTTATGAAAGAAGGGGGAGATAGTAAGTCCTGGAGAGGACATGAGCTCCACAAGGAGAGCAACAGATCCAAAATGTCTGGGCACAGGGGTCTTTTCTGAAACTGATACTCCAGCCAAGGACCACTCATGGAGATGGCCTGGAACCCATGCACAGAGGTAGCCTATGGCAGTTCAGTGTCCAAGTGGGTTCCATAGTAATGGGGACAGGTACTGTCTCTGACATGAACTAATTGGCCTATTCTTTGATCACCTCCCCCTAAGAGGGGAGCAGCCACAGAAGAAGACAATGCATCCACTCCTGATGAGACCTGATAGACTAGGATCAGAGAGAAGGGGAGGAGGACCTCCCTTATCAGTGGACTGGGAGAAGGACACGAGTGGGGAAGAGGGAAGGTGGGACTGGGGGGGAGTGAGGGAGGTATAGGGGGGATACAAAGTGAATAAATTGTAATTAATAAAAATAAAAAATAATTATAAAAAAATCTTTTAACCTACGTAAGCAAAGTTTTAAAATTTTATAATAGATTCTTTCACTCTAAAATTCATTAAATTGTAGTTTATATTCAGACATGTAATCCATTTTAATTCTTTCTATATGATGTGAAATATGCAAGTTGTGGGTTCAAGTTATTTATTTATTTACCTTAATGTATATCTAACTGTGTCAATACCATTTGTGGGAAAATGCTGGCATTTCTTAAATATATCAGCTTTGAGTCTCTGCTGACGATCAATCAGCAAATGCTATGAATGGATTTGTGTCCACCAGAAAATCTTAGCTAAAAGATTTCTCACATTCATGGTATTTTGGAAATGGAGACTTTTGGAGACACTTGGCTCTGGATGAGACTATTTGACTGGGGCCCACAGCCTGGGACTGGAATTCTTATAAGAAGAGATGCCCAGAGTCGCAACCACTCCTTCTAATTGCCCATACGAGAACGATGTCAACAGGATGTGAGCATGCTGACCCTGCTTTCTCACAACTTATCAGGAAGCTATTATTTTTGGCTAAGCTAACTGTCTATGGAATTTTTTATAGCAAAACTGACTGGCGTGTAGGTTAGCTTCATTTTCATTATGTTCCTAAATCTATTTATGTATCTTATCTTCAGAACATGCTGTCTTGTTTACTGTTGCTTTAAGCCACAGGGAAAGTTAGTAGGATTAGTCTTTAGATTTGCTTTTTTTTTTTTTTCTCTGAGCTGTTTAGCCATGCTAGGTTTTTGTGTTTTCATTATAATTTTTAAATTAACTTGTCAATTACATATAAAAGGGTCTTTCTCTATTTTAACTTGAATTGCAGTTTCTCCAGAGAATGTCATATAACTTTGCTGTGTAGGACTGACATATTTTTCATGTTCATCTCTCACCCTTTCATAGTTTTCGATGTAGTACATGAAGCCTATTATTTCAATTTTTAATTGACCGTTGGTTGACCAAGTCACAAACATGAAAAGACTATTTATTAGCGTTTTACAAGATGACACTAGCCAGACTACTTTTCTTGTGTCAAAATGGCTAGCCAGAATTAGTTGGCTCACGTCTGTTATATACTTATTGAAATGGTCTAAAATATTAACCTTGTAATTTTCCTGCTTCTAGAATGTAGAATAAGACAGTAATCATGTAATATATTTTTCTGGTCTATGTCTCACTTGATATCAATGTGTGAAAAATGAGAACCATGAAAACCAAACCCAGTTGGCAGTGCTGGCCTCATGTGGACATAATCTCAATCCAAATAAACAAATGATGTTTCAGCCATATAATTTTGACAAGAATATTCAGAGATATTTTTCAAACAGCTAAAATACTTTTCCAGGCATCATAAGTAATTAGTGCAGTAACAACAAATCTAGCCAATTAGTATCTATGTTTCCTGTCTAAAGAATGATTTATAATGAGTCATTTTTCTACACTACAGAAAGAAAAATTAAGCAATCATTTAGATCTGGAAGTAATAAAAATGACATACAAAATGCTAGCAGAGTTCATTAACAAAGAAATTAGCTTCAAATGGAACATTTTTGTATTTGAATAGATTTTTCAATTTTACAATTTTTTTCTTATCCTGTGGAACCTGAAGAGAATTATTTGTCTGGATGATAGTTTGGAAAGTAACAATAAGGGTTGGATTGTTTATTTGTTTTTAAGTAGCTCAGTTTTCACCACTGAAAATGAATTCCTGATTAAAGGAGCTAAGTTAAGAAACCCATTTTTATTTAAAAAAAAAATACTATGTCATCTCCAGCCATCATGGAAATCTGATTCCATTCAGGAGAAATAATCACTGAAGCACCAAAGACATTTCCAAAGAGAAATGTCACATATCTCTTATAAATCCTTCCTCCTAATATGCAGAAAATCTTGAAGATCCTACAAAACTTTAGAATTGACAGAAAATTCATAAATTTGTAGAATTCAAATTCAATATGCAAAAAATACTTTATTTACAATTATTAATAATAAAGTTTCTGGAAAAGAAATAGATAACAATTTCATTTATAATAGTGACAAAATGTAAAATAGAAAATCATTTAGCTGAGGAAAATATCTATACAGCTGAAACTATAAAACAGTAATAAGAAAAATTTAAAGAGAAACAAATAAAAAAAACAGATGACCTTTCTATAAAGTGGAAGAGTTTTTAAAAGCTCAGACCACTTGAAGCAACCTATAGATTCAAATTACTCTCTACCAAAATTCTACTACCATTTTTTCATGAAATAGAAAAGATCTAAACTTCATCTGAAACCACCACCAAGTGACCAATAATAACACAAATACAAACAAAATGGCTTCAATGAAGATTCGTATAACCCCAGTACTTGGAAGGCTGAGACATGCAGACAGTGAATTCAAGGCCATCTTGGTTTAGAGAGTGCTTTCCCTGTCAGTCTGAGCCATGTATGCAGTAAGACTCTGTCTTAAAACAACTGAGTAAATCCAAGGCAGTTATGAGCAAAATGACTCAAGTAGGAGGCACCTGGTTCCAATCTACACTAAAATTAAGAGTAATTAGAATGGCATGTTACTTCCCTACAAATGACAAACAACAGATTCACCAAATGTAGCAGGACAGAAAGCCCAGAAATGAAACTGAATTCACAAACCCACATTCATCTCACTTGGAAAAAAGCTCCACAAACATACAATGAGGACATGCTCTTTAATGTATGCTGGCAAATTGCATACCCTTATATGATTCAGCATGAATGAGTATTTAAGCACAAGCCCTGTAACTGAATAAGAACTATGCAAAAATAGAGTGAACAGCTACACGATATTGGCCATACAGCGATTTTCTGTTATCATTCAAAAGCACAGGGAAATAAACCAGAAATAATGATGTCTTGCTTTGCTTTTTGTTGTTGTGATGAATAATACCATGACCAAAAAGCAAAATAGGAGGGAAAGGGTTTGTTTCATCTTAAAGCTTCCAGTCCATCACTGATGGAAGCTAAAGCAGGAACTTGAGGAGGAAGCTAGTGAGGCAGAGACTATGGAGGACTGCTGCTTACTGCCTCGCTCTCTCTGGCTTGCTCAGCTACTTTTCTTAAGCAGCACAACCTATCCACCGAGAGCTGGCACTGCCTATTGTGGATTTGGCCCACCTACTCCAATCATTAATCAAGGAAATGCCCCATAGCCCAATCTGATGGAGGCAATTCCTCAACAGAGTTCCCTCTTCCCAGATGACTCCACTTTGTGCCAAGTTGACAAAAAATAACCAGCACAATGGTGTTAGAATCAAAGCAAGTGGATTATGAGCAGAGCGAAGAGAACATATTGATTAGGATTATGTTTGCAAAGTATGCATCTAATAAGAAATTAATTCAGATAAGGAGTACAAGTTACTATACAAATAGACGGGCAAAGAACCTAAATAAACATGGGTGTGTCTAATAGATACGGGGAGGTCAGGTCATCATCTCTAACCATTGGGGAAAAGTAAATTAAAACCCAAATAAAGTGTTATCTGGTACCTCTTAGAATAGCAATTATCAAAGAGGCAAAGGATGGCATGTATTGGCAAAGGAATGGAGGAAAAGAGTTAATTACACAATGTCAGTTAGGAAGTAATTTAATGTCGTTATGGAATATGGTATATAAACAGAATACATCTATTGGAGATAAACAGGAGAAAAAAAGTTGACTTATTTTGAGCTAGGATTAGCATATGTTCCAATAATCTACACATTTCAGTATTGCTAAGAGAGTTCATGTTTTCTTCCAGTTTTGATATTGGGAGAAATCTAATGGCAAATGTATGCTTAGCAGGTAAGGAGCAAATGAGCCCAGTAAAAGATAGAAAGTTGAGTGTAGTTTATATTCAGTTTCCCAAAGGTGATATAGCCCGAGTAAAAGGACTATATGGATACCCGGTTTCATTAGTGTAGCTGTGAAATGAGAAGCAAAATAAAACTTGCCATCTGACCATGGCACTAAAATAAAAATTGCTTAGGTGATACTTTCAGATGAATGATTATAATTTTAAAATGAAGGTGCAATCTGAAGTGGAACCAAGACTAACTGTTCTAATATCTAATATCTACTATTTATTCTAATCAGAGTAAAATTTATCCCAGCGCTATAGAAACAAAAACAAGCATTTATTTGGATCTTATTCAAATTCTGTGTATACATACGGCGCTGAAATCTGAAAAGTCTCATGTTCATTTACTGATAATGGAAATAGGTTGCTTATTGGAAGATGAGGGCCCCCAAACATATTCGTCACAGATTCCGTAAAATATGTGCCACAAAACCGACTTGACTTCTCTTCCACATGCTTTGGGAGGAACTCTCAAGGTTTTGTCAAGTTCTGAATGCTGCTTTGAAACACAAAAAGCCAATCATCTTGCAGTGTATCTCCACCTGCCCAGCCTTTGGAGCTCTCCCACAGTGAATTCAGATACACGTGTGTCAGTCTCCCAACAGTAACCGCAGTGACAACAGTCACCAGATACAACCGTCCCTCTGGGAAGACTTCACTGCTGATCCGCTGTTTAAAGGTTTAAAGGTTTCAAGTTCCCTAGACCGCCACGTTCTCCGACTGCATGGAAAGCTGCAGGAAGTTTGAGGGTCCCAGCCTTCCCGCTTGAGTTACACGGAGAGACTTCACCACAAAGCTGAAAAATGGTCCGATCAAGACCACAGGTACACTAGAAGCTTCCTCAATCCCACGGACAGTATAAACAGATCACAAATCCAGCAGGAACTTAGTGAATACAGCAGCCAAAAAGGTCTACGTCTGGGGTGTTAGCGTGGGCCGTAAGAGAAGGGGGTATTTCACCAAAAGCTCAACTTCTCGGTAAATTGTATAGTACTGAAACAAAAACTGTGCACACTTGATGTACTCACCCCTGCAAGGCTTTCTCTCCAAACCAGTCTCCCTTCCCTAAAGTCCTAAGGAAGACTGGGTCTTCACTTGGCGAGTCTTCTCGAGTAACGTTCACCTACAAAGAGAAAGGAGCGTCTAAATCAGTGTTCTCACCCTGTGGGCTGTCATCCCTTAGGGGGAAGAGGTGTCACACACTGGATATCCCACACATCAGGGGTTTACATTACGATTCGTAACAGGAGCGAAATTACAGTTACGCGACGAAATCTTTTTATGGTTGGGGGGGTCACCTCAATGTGAGGAACAGTAATAACGGGCTGCAGCATTAGGAAGGCTGATCTAAATTTGCATGCTTGCAACTGCTATGCCTTTCCAAGAATTAATCAAAATATTTCATTTCCTTTCAAAAAAAAAATGTGCTGCTGAGAAATAAGAATTTTACTTCATCTTCATTGCTGCTCCGGATTTTATTAGCTTCAGTGAGGCAACCAGTTTGATGAATTTAATGATGTAGTCTGTCAATGGTTTTCCTTTGTTTTTCAATGGTGTTTTCTTGTTGTTTAAGGAGATATAATTATACTGAAGGGCATCTTTGCATTCATTCACTTCTTCTTTGAGATATAGTAATAATAAAACTGCCTATCCTCCAGAAAAATTAAATAGTTAAAATTCACCTACCTGTAAAATGCAATGAAGTAGAAAACTAATTTAGTGTAACAACGCAAGTACTTAAACACATTAAACCAGCATGCTTTAGGCTTCTCAACCTAGATATAGGACATCAGTGATCAGAACTTTTACTACTATAGGGAGGTTTGTGCAAGGCAGGGGGAATTCAATTATTATTCTCCATTGATCCATTTGATTACTCTTCTACGTGGCGTTTCAAACCATGAAAATTCAGTTTTAACTCTGTCAGTTACCATAGAGCTCTATCATAGAGATACTAATTTGCATGTTGATGAGGCTTTTATAGATGAAGAAGCTTCAGTGGGAGTCTTATTTAAAGTAGAAGTTACTGGTTCCATACTCTTGGCGGTTCTGATTCATTCATGTTAATATAAACAGCTCAAATTCATTTCCTCTATCTGCATAATATCCTATTACATAAATAGTATATAGCTTAGCAATTCTCTAGATGCAAATGTAGCTACGAGTTTTATTGTTATATGTTGTTACTATGATATCATTAATAAAGTTTCAGCAAATATTCCTGTACTTGTTTTCTGGCACCCATGAGTAAGGGTTCAATAGAGTCAATGCCTACACAAATAAAGAACGAGCTTATGAACTAAACACGTTTAGTTTTTTTTAGGTGTTGACTCTGAGCACAAGTATCTACCTTCACCATCTGTGAATGAAAGTTTATATATACTGCTCAGGCAGTAGTGTTTAGCATTGTAAGACTGTTTTCTAGGAAGGTGGGTGGGGATCACAGAGAATTGTGCTGATGGGCAATTTTTTTTTTCATATTGTATTTGGCTTGGATGATATCTGATTATCCTCTGTGACTATTTTTGCTATTGGATTGCTTTGCTGCAAACATTGATGAGCATGTTTTTGTGAAAACTACATTTTCATTGCTCTAGAATAAATAAATAAAGTATGAGGTTGCTGGATCATAGGGTCAACATTTATTAATTTTTGAGAAGCAGTCAAATTGCTTTTCAGAATATTTTAATTTTGCAATTTAGCCAATAATGTCTCAGAATTCTACTTGCTTCACTAGAACTTGGTACGGTTAGCATTTCCTTCCCACTCAGATACTCTATTAAGAAGGTAGTCCTGTCTTGGTTTCACTGTAAAATTTATTTTTTATTAATTGTTAGTTATGTGTGTCGGGAAAATGTGTATGTATGTTTGTAAGCGGGGAGGGGGAAGTATGTACACCTGAGAGCAGGTGACCTTGGAAGTCAGAGGTACAGGAACCTCTAAACTGACATTATAGAAAGCTGCCTGATGTGGGTACTAGGAACCAAACTTGGTTACCCTCTGGGAGGAGTATGTTCTCTCAACAGCGAAGCCAGCTCTCCAACCCTGTATCTCAGGGCTTTAATTTGAAATTTAGTAATCCTTTTCAGTTTTTGGAAATTTTCATTTAAAGAGAGGTAGGGTGTTGATACAAGACTGTTGGGGATATTTGCAGAAATCTTCGATATGTCCTCCCAGAAAACAGGAATGTACCGACTTCAAAAAAAAAAAAAAAAAAACAAACAAAGAATGAGTTTACTTTCTGAGTTGGAAATTGCTGCTGCAAGCATTGAGCCTCCAATTTTAGAAAAAAACATTTAATAAGGTTATATTATGTTTATCTTTTGTGTGCATACCTTTAATGGAAGGATAAAACGTGGTTTGCAGTTAGACAAATAGAGCTGAACAAGTGGAAATCCATCTGTTGCTCTGTAGTACGGTTGTGTTCCTCCTTCCATCCTCCTCCTCTCTGACAGCATCTTTTTTATTTTTAAGAAAACTTTTATTCAAGCACTGTGGTGGTTGGAATATAAATGGTCCCTACTGGCTCATGTGTTTGGATACCGGGTCCCTAACTGGTAGAACTGTGTAGGATTAGGAGCTTAGATTATTGAAGATGTGTCGCTTAGGGTCTAGCTCAGAGGTTTTAAAAGACCATTTCCAGTGTCTTTCATTTCTCTTGTTTCCAACTCACAGATGAATCTCTGAGCTCTCAGCATTTGCTCTGGGATCATGGACTCTAACCCTCTGAAACCATAAGCCTCAAATTAAATTTTTTTTTTAATTAGTTGCCTTGGTATGGTGCTTTAGCATACCAATAGATAAGTAACTAAGACAAGCGGTAACAAAAAAAGTGTCACTACCAGGGCTGTCACGAGGGCTCAGTGAGTAGAGGAGTCTAATGACCTGAATTCAATCCCTGAGACCTACATCACGGGAGAAGACAACCAAGCCCTGCAAGCTGTCCTCTGATGCACACGCCCTCTCCCTCTCACCACACACACACACAGTGACACATAATCTCCCCAACACAAGCATTCACACAAAATAAATTTAAAAGATATAATAATTATTTTTGGAGAAAAAAAATCTTTACCAGGGTTACCCCTTATAAATTTTATAAATTCATGGGAAAAGAAGTAGTTTACCTATAATAAATTCATCTTATAACAGTCTAATTTCATAGCTTATTTGCATCACAAACACAACGTACTATTTTCTTGCTTGTTCCACACGGCAGAGACAAGCGTGTGCACCTTCTTCTTCTTACAGTGATTTTGATGAATCATTATCAGAATTAATATAATGAATGTAACAGCTGTCAGAGTTGTGAATCATAGCGAATGACTTGTATGACCTGAGAAACTAAGAAAAATTCTACAGCTGGTTCATACACAAACTTGACTGTGCCAAAGGAATCTGGTATATTGTGGCTATTTCTCTCTCAAAATTCTAACATTGTACCAAAGTACTGCTGGAGTAATTGGTTCCTGTGGTATACTCTCCAAGTGCTTCTATTTATACATGGCACAGAACTCATAAAAACAGCACTGCGAACGCACCTGTTTTCAGCTAAAATGGGTTACAAACCTCTACTTCCCTCAGGCAATACTGGCAATTTGCAGTAATGGGACAGTCATAAATGACTGGAGGGTGCCCTTCCCAATGGGTTAGCATAGCCACTCTTTGGCAGCAAAGAATTAGCAATTTGGAAGGATAAAGCAAAGCCAGACTCCAGGATGCAGCATCCTCCTGAGGTCGTCAAATGGTTTAGAGGCACGAGGATTTTCTTTTCCTCATTCTTTGATCGGGGTTAGTTAACCAAGAAGACGGCAAGTGACAAAGTTTGCCAGTCTCTTCTGTAAACTGCAGTGCAGTAGCATGTCCTTATCCCCTAACAATGGGAAATGCAAAATATAATTTTAGCTATAACTGTGTTTGGACATTAAAAGAATACATTTTTATTTATTTATTTTGTGTGTGTTTGTGCATGTACCTGGACGTTCCTATGCCATAGTTCCAAAGTGTCCAACAAAGGTCGAAGGACAATTTGCAGAAGTAGATGCTCTCTTTCTACATTGTGGGTCCTGGGTATTGAACTTGGGTTATTAGACCTGGTTACAAGCACCTTTTCCTGTTAAACTCACTTCACTGGCCCCTCAATATACTCTTTATACAACCAGTCCACGATGGGTGTTTCTATCTCAGGCTTCCAGATACCCACCCAATGAACAAATACAGCAAAACACATAAGACTGGTGTATCTTAGCATGGCGTGCCATTGCTATAAGTATTGACATGTGTAATCCTGATTCAAAATCAGTCCTCAAGAATCCCTTAAAATATAGGTCACTTAAGATTTAGAGTCTTCCGTACTTCCTGTTACACCATCGCTGCAGGCCTTCTGGAGTAAGTTCTAAGTACCAGTGTTGGGCATTTTGAGCAATATTTAAGAAATAGGTTCACTTGTTTTTTTAAATGATTATAATAATAAAACAGGCATGTAAGTCTTCTCTACTTGCTTTTCTCTCTATATATCTTATCAAACCTGATAAATAACAAAAAAAAGAAACTCTCTTTAAGGATAACTTATAAAGAAATGTTACGTTCAAGTATTTGGGTAATGCGGTGAGAGGATTGGTCTAAGTTTACTTAATTTCATAGTTCAAAAATAAGTATTATAATAGATTCACACTAAGTAAATCCTAAAATAATACAAGAACACATAACCATTTGTAACCATGGCATAACCGTTTTTACTTCTCCTCCTAGACTTTACCAGTTTCAATAGCTTCTCCATGAAGCTACAGTATAACATAGATATATTTACATCAGCATTGCCTTTAGAACATCAAGCCATTGGCCTAAAAGGAGTAAAATAAGTTCATTTTCCGGAAGATTCAAATTGGGGCCATTGGATTCTAAAGCCTGGATGTTTCATGATAGGAGAGTGGCCATTCTTGAAGACTTCCATTCGTGCAGATGTATCAGTAGCACCTGGTGTCGCGGTTGCTAACGTCTGGACACAGGATTGCATGCCTTCTTTTCTTACATTCTACTTCAGAAGGTCCATCCTCAGATAGGGAATGGGCAGCTCATGGCACAGGACTCCACACAAGCATTCCACAGTGAGCTGCTCAAGCTTACCTTCCCTTTGCTGATGATAAAGAAGGTGTCACCTCTTGCGCCCTGCCTGATGATGTATTCTCCGTTTTCATAGTGTGTCTGAAAAACAGGAACAGTCACATGAAACAAAGACATTAAGGAAGCAATGATGTACCGAACAGAACACGTTTTTGAACACCAGGCCCTGAGGATGCATTCAGGCTGACAGAATTTTACCGTGTTCAGAATGGATCTTGGTTTAAGGCTGACTAACAGTCAGTCAATCAACACAGGAATGACACCTGATTATAATATTTTATAATATACATTTAAAAACCTTTAGTGAGTTTCATTTTTCTCGGTAATTATACTCTTATCTTTAAGTTCATTATTTCAATTGTTTGACAAAAATTATTTCTCCTGTCAACTAAGCGTGAAGTAAGACAGCACTGCTAATTAAGTTCGTATTCATATATTATTTTGTCATTTTCATTTGTTTTTAATAGTTTCACAATAACAGTCTTTTTAAAAAGAAATTACTGTAACATTCAAAGATCTTTACTTAAATCCAGAGTAGCCTTTGGTGGGAGTTATATGGCTTTAAATACTTTTCTAAGGTGCCACTTTAGCCCTTAATATCCTTACTTTGCAATTTGCATTTGGCCTTATTAAGCAGAATGTTTTAATTTTGTGGTCTGAGTTCTGGTCCAAGATCTGTCGAGCATAAACTACTAGATGGGGAAGGAAGCACGGCTGGAAGAGAATTGCAGCTAGTGGGTTGACATTCTGGGGAGGACCTCACCACTAGGTCTGTTCCCAGTGTGAAGATTACTGGTGCAATAAACAACACCAATTCTATAAGGAGACGTGAGAGACAATTTATTGCTTGGTCAGCGGGCAAAATGAGCCCACACCATCTGGCCCTATGCTCCTCTGCAGCTTGAGAAGGGAGCCATATCTTGGGAAGGAAGATATTACCTTACACACTGCTTCATGGTAAACACACAGCAGCCATTAAGCTGGTGGCTGTAATTTCTCCTTACCCATCAACGCTATTTGTTGTAACACTTTATTTCTGTTCTGTCTTAAAGTTGCCTTCTGTTAACACCTGCCATTGAAGGACACCTTCTTATTTCTAAGCACCTAGAACATCACCAAAGCAAGCCGGTGACACTAATTTTGAATCTACATTATTTCTTTTCCTAGTCACAAGTTGTTTTTTTTTTTTTTTTTTTTTTTTGTTTGTTTTAGTAACAATGTTCTTCCTTTTCCCTTCTCCCAACCTCAGCCAGCAAATGGCACAAACAATCTGGTGTGTGCTTTTAAAGACGGTTTTCCTATTTTCACACACATAAGTATGTATCCATATATGTGCATGCAGATAATTGTTTAGAGAGATGGCTTAGTGGTTAACAGTGCATCTTGCTCCTGCAGAGGAGCCTAGTTTTATCTGTAGCGCTCAGATCAGGCAGCTCACAGCCAAACCTATAACCACCTTCAGGGTCATGCAGCCTATGACCTCTGTAAACACCTGCAATCACATTTGCACACTCGCATGCAGAAATACAAATAAAATTAAAAAGATTTTAAAAGTTCCTAAATAAAATTAGGAATGAGTGTGTGTGTGTGTGTGTGTGTGTGTGTGTGTGTGTGTGTGTGTGTATGTGTGTACTGATTGTCTCCATTTGATAAGATCATCCATTTAACTTTCACCTCTTGGTACTCTCTGTTATTTCTCCAGTCAGATGGCTTTGATGACATGATAAAAAATGTTGACCCATTAGATGGTTCAGTTCGGGAAATCTGTTCAGCTCTCACACCTAACAAACATCTCTAACCCAAACTTTATTAGTAATAATGGTAAAACAGTCTACCACCATTTATTGCACAGTTCATCATATTTCTCAGTTTCTAGCCAATGATGTATCAAAACTCGCAAAATAACAATGTATATAATTCTATGTCACAAATAAGTACAAGGTTTGAACAAAACTTGTGTTAAAGGAACACCTTTCTTCTCAGAAGGCTTCTCTAAGATACAAGCTTCAGCTCTCATTGGAGAGCTGAACAAGGCCTCTGGATGTTTATGTAAGACTAATCAAAGTGTATTTTGGGGGAAAAATGCAAATGACAAGCTCAAACTCTGCAGAAATCTTCACCTACCTAAAATATTCTTCATGTTTCTCATTTTAAAACAGATATAGTTGCCAATAGGGGGATACTTTTCATAGTTAAGTAATATGTATCTCACATTACTTTTAATAGATTTTTTTTTCAGTTAAGCAAAACATATCTCTATTCATAGGACAATTGTTTCTTCTCAGTAAGCAAGCATTATTTGTAACATACCAAAAGATAAACCAAGCATATCAAAAGATAACACAGCACTACTGAAATCTCCACACCTAAGATTCTTTGCTACACGTCCTGTCCTGAATACTCCGTGCTAACATGGGACATTTGACTGAGTCCCTAGAATCTATTGGCTGGACACCAACAGCACCTTAGTCTCAACAAAGAATCTCCAGACACGTCTGTTACTGAGTTGGAGGAACATCGGCTCTCAGTTGAAAATAGCCACTAAATGTCTCTTACATTTAGAATCTCTTCATTCGAGTGACTTGAGAGAGTGCCAGGAGCATCCAGACAAAGCCCCATTGTTCACCTCGCATGAATCATCTGGGTGTCTTGGTGTTATTTGATCTAGATTTCTGTTAAAGTGGACTTCACGATTGACAGATCTATTACTTGAGTTCACATACACAGATTTTCATTGAAAATGGTTATAGCCCACATAAGCTCATAAGACACAGGAGTCCAGAGGAGCCTATGGGGTAGGGACCAAAAGGATGCTAGGCTGGGAAAGATAACGCTGCAGAGCCACACCATGACGACTATGTAATCCTGAGATGTTCAGTTGCACTTGAGGGGGAAATGAGTAGGCATGCTGACTCTTTGAGAGTCCAATTATGTGAATCAAATGCCAGGAAATTGAGTGATTTATAAAGATCATTTTGTAGTTCATCTTTTTGCAAATTTCAAATTAAATCTCAGATATATACAGGACTAAGAAGGGGCAGAAAACATCAGTTAGACAGTTTGTTTTTTTAAAGAGTTTCCATGTTTAATAAAACCCCAACCTCCCTAACATGGCCTCTGCTGCTGTAATGGTCTGCTCAATGCTTCAGTTTCCAACCTCTCCTCACCTTTTCCCACTTTGGCCCCCCAAACTGCTGGTTCTCCTGTCAGTTCTGCAAATGTTTCATCATCAGTCCTATAAGCTCCCAGTGGTGTATCCCAGCTAATCTTTGCTCTAATGATCTTCCTGGACCGCCCATGTGATTTTAAAGCTGAACCTCAACAGCAACAGACATAGAAAAAGCCTGCAGAGGGTTTGGTTATGAGTCTTAGTGTCTGCTTTGAAACACTGCTAGGTAGAGTCTTTCA